>NC_056740.1:483013043-483195737 GCF_019279795.1 Protopterus annectens
CCATATATATACTACTCCTTTGTTAGTAAAGAATTAGCCTCTGGACAGTTATGAGTTGATGATGAGCGAAGGGGTGCTGACCTCTCAGCAGCCTTTAAGGGTGAATCTTAGAGTTTCAGCACAATGCATCCCCTGTATGAGCATCCAAGAAAGTACCATGACTGTCCAGCTAGTGCACAGCAAACCCTGAGTACTGGATTTATGTAGTGTGTTTGACATCTGGTGGGTTTACATCCTGAGAAACTAAGGTTTTGATGCAGCATACAACACCCAGAACCCAACCGCCATTCATTTGTTACCTGTCATATGAGCAAGTGAGCACACTCACTTCCAGAGCTAAAGACAGGGGAATATCTCCCTCTCTCTGCCTTCCCCGGGAAGTAGATTGTAAGTATTAAGAGATCCTAGTTTCTGTAATTGATAAGATTACTGGCACCTTCTCCCTTTCACTCCATCCCTGATTTCCCCGCTGTGTAAGCATTTGAGCTCATGAGGTCCTCTTTGGGGTACCCTATGTCTCCTTTTCCTTGTCCCCCAAAATGGCTAAATCAGTATTTGTAGAAGAAGAATAGGAAACCGTGAGTTATCTCTCTTGTGGATCATTTCCTGAGAACTACAGTTGCTTTGGCCTGGAAACATCCAGTTTTTGCTCTCTTTGCTACAAGGAAGCTGATATCCTTTACAAAAACTTTAACAGAACAGAGTGTCATTTTTACTGAGTATCCTGGGACAGATTTCAGAGTGATTTCTTCAATCTAGGATAGTTCTCAGAGACCACAGCATCTTTCTTCTTTGCCACCAAATAAGTCAAAATCTTTAAAAAGAGTGGGCAAGAGGGTGCTATCCTGTGTCACATTGGGCATGAAACCCTAGAATTACTTGTCTAACCTGTCCTGGGTGTAATCCTGCTTTGTGAACTAGGTACTAACAAAGCTGTCAGAACTCCATGCTGCTGGGATTAATGAATCATTGGAAAAAAACCTTAAGCTTGCCCATTAGGCTTTTACATAGCCACATATAACTTTGACTGGATTTATGGTGAGACTAAGGCAGCAGATTCAGTTGTGTACTAGCTGATGCAACTTAGGCTGTCCTCTTTGGATGATGAACTGAGACAGGCATTCTGTATACCACCTTTTGAGGTGAGAGTCTTTTTGAACAATCTTCCTAGGCTGTTATGGAAGACTTTCAAAAATAAAAGGAAGTACTGCTACTATGGTAGTACTCTGATTTCCCCTGACTTCCTTTCTTCTTTTAGTCTAGTACTGCTACTATGGTAGTACTCTGATTTCCCCTGACTTCCTTTCTTCTTTTAGTCTAGTACTGCTACTATGGTAGTACTCTGATTTCCCCTGACTTCCTTTCTTCTTTTAGTCTAGTACTGCTACTATGGTAGTACTCTTTGATTTCCCCTGACTTCCTTTCTTCTTTTAGTCTAGTACTGCTACTATGGTAGTACTCTGATTTCCCCTGACTTCCTTTCTTCTTTTAGTCTAGTACTGCTACTATGGTAGTACTCTTTGATTTCCCCTGACTTCCTTTCTTCTTTTAGTCTAGTACTGCTACTATGGTAGTACTCTTTGATTTCCCCTGACTTCTTTCTTCTTTTAGTCTAGTACTGCTACTATGGTAGTAGTCTGATTTCCCCTGACTTCCTTTCTTCTTTTAGTCTAGTACTGCTACTATGGTAGTACTCTGATTTCCCCTGACTTCCTTTCTTCTTTTAGTCTAGTACTGCTACTATGGTAGTACTCTGATTTCCCCTGACTTCCTTTCTTCTTTTAGTCTAGTACTGCTACTATGGTAGTACTCTGATTTCCTGACTTCCTTTCTTCTTTTAGTCTAGTACTGCTACTATGGTAGTACTCTGATTTCCCCTGACTTCCTTTCTTCTTTTAGTCTAGTACTGCTACTATGGTAGTACTCTGATTTCCCCTGACGTCCTTTCTTCTTTTAGTCTAATCCATTTCCTCAAGAAGATGTAGCCCTCTTATAGAATGACAAGGACATTCAAACATTAGCTGACTTTGCCCCCTAGTTGTCCCTGTTAACTCACCACAGAAGCTGTCAAAGCAGTGCTGTAGCAGTCCTGACCATTTCTCAGGACTACTTGTAGGAGGACACTTCTCCAAGTTTGATATTTCTTGAAGAACCTATCAAGAGTTGCTAGGTTTTAGATGCACTTTTTAGATGGCCATGTCCATGAACTATGAGTTCCATCCTCAGAAAGAGGTCTGTTAAAAGACTAGGTGGTCTTCAACGCACTTTGGTGCAGGTCTACACTGTATCCTCAAAGAAGCTGTAGAACACCTTCTGTTTTGGAGAGAGGCAGATTTTGTTTTCCTTTTTACTTATTCTGAAAGGTGTGGAAGATTTCTGTCCCATCCTGGACCTTCGTTACATCAGTGAACGCATCCTGTATAGCAGATTCTAGATGGTGACAGTCCTTGATTGTCATATCCCTAGAGAGCTTGAACATGTCTGCTTTACCTGATTGATGTCTTTTTCACACACCATTGTCTGTTTGCCATACAGAAAATTCTCTTTTTATGTGCAATCTTCATTTTCAGCATGGACTGTTGGCAGAGCATTTACCAAGGACAAGGTGATTGCTGAAGTAACCAATGCCTTATGGAAGAAGGTAATTCTTGTGTTCCTCTACAGGGATGACTGACTTTTAGTGGTCCAGTTAGAAGAATATGTGGCAGCAGCCTTTTTGGATGCTTTGGTTGCATATACGTGGGTTAATCATAAATAAGGATCATTCATTTCTTGTACCAGCTAAAAACATTGCCTTTATCAGAGAGTTGAATATTGATGATTATTGATCAGAACCATAGATATGAAAGTTACACACTTAACGAAATGATAGATCTGGATTGATTGTTCTTTCTTTAACAACTTACCCACCCACCTTCCCCCATCCAGGTCTTG
Source organism: Protopterus annectens (assembly GCF_019279795.1). Taxonomy (NCBI): domain Eukaryota; kingdom Metazoa; phylum Chordata; order Ceratodontiformes; family Protopteridae; genus Protopterus; species Protopterus annectens. The sequence goes on from NC_056740.1 coordinate 483,015,978, forward strand.
GTTAGGGAGTAGAGGGCTAGCTTCTTTTAAGGCTGTTACTGTTGTGTTTCATTTACAATTTCTTTGCTTCAGTAGGGGTTTACTAAAATCTTTAATGCTGACAACATTGCTTGCATGATGTTATTGTTAAGGGAAAAGACAGTAGCCTAGGAAAAGTTTAGATGTTCGACTAAATCCTGCCAGCCTAACACCTATCAGTTGTTGAAGATAGGACTACTGTTTCAGCAGCTATTGTTATGGTAAGGATGCACTGTTCGTATACATGTCCTCTACACTTCCGCGTTCCTTTCATTTCTTTTATTACATAACTGTCTGTGCCTTTTGTAAGGAAGTATGTCATATATATATATATATTGTTTTCTTCTACTTCTTACTTGAATAAGTAAATAGATCCTTATCAGTTTGTTTTCCTACAAAAGCAAGGGTAGGTACAATGTATACATGAATAGCCAATCGACCAGCATGTTTTTTTTTTTTTGAGGAAACCAGAGTACCCAGAAAAAAACCCATACAGATGTAGAAAGAACCTCGTAATTCCACACAGAGTATGACCAGAGCGCAGGACTGAACCATGTGTCCTGGAGATGTGAGGCCAATACTTTAACCACTGGATCATCATATTTCCTGTTAATTCAGGTTCTCTGTTTTCAGATTGTGTATCCACTTCTTTTTTATATTTCATATGAAAATGTTTCTCTTTGAACATTTCCCAAAGTATCTCTCTTGTCCCCCCAAATTTCTTAGAGGATGTACATACATTCTGCTCACGTATCATCTGTTTTGTATATCTCATCAGTTTTGTTGTCCACATCTATTCTGTTTAAGGTGTGAATAATCACTCCGCAAAACAAACAGCGTATGTAGAGAATCGCTGTTGACTGTGGCACTGGATTTCATTTACTCACTCGGGACATGGCTGCTTTAGGAAGCCTTTTTTAGTAGGACGGGATTAATTAGAACACAGGGTCCTTTTGTATTAAGGGAGTGTAGCACTGAAGTTAATCATCTTATAAACATTTCCCAGTAGAGATGTTTTTTAATCCAAGGATTTGCAGAAGCAGAGCATAAACATGGTGCGGCAGTGAAGAAGGGACTGGAAGGGGAACGTGAAAAATGTGCAAATCCTGAAAAACATGCATTGCATTGTCTGATGGGTCATGGCACCTCCTGTAAAGATTTACTTGAAAAACAGGAATGGCTGTGTTTTTTTCTTCCTTGCCAAGAAGACAAACCAGGATGATTTGATGCTTTAACAGAAGCAATTATGACATTTTCTTCTGTGGTGAAATCAACAGTAATGCTATTGTAGTCTAGGTATTGTGCGTTTTTGTGCAGACAGGTGTAAAATTTTACAGTGTTTGGGTGAAACCCACACAGGCAGAGATGCTGTTACTGTTGTGATGCAGTATCTTTATGTTTAGCGTCTGAATGCTCTCTGAAGAATTATTTCATAAACTTATTTTCTTTCTATTGCTATGCAAGTTTAAAGTGAAAGTCATCCCCAGTGGTGCTCACATTGCCATGTCTTTTTGTTTAGACATAACTTACCTTTCACTGTGCTCTTCATAGGATTCTGAAATGTTTCTACCTATTGCAAGGGACCGTACAACTCCTTGCTTTGATTTATGATCTGTGCAGCATTTGTTTGTATGTTTATGTATTGCTTTTGATGGTGGTTTTATTTGTCTTCTTTAAGACTGTCACAAACTAAATAGTTAATGACAGAGTTAGCACTAACGGATGGCCATCTTTCCGTGGTAGTCACTGTTACATGCTAGATAATTTGGTAGTGCCTTTCAGTAGGGAGAAGAGACCTTCTCTTGTTCTACTTTATTTCTGACATCACAAACATTGTCTGCAGTGGAAAAACTCATGCCTGTGAATCTGAAAAAATGAGTTTTAATTCTTGAGGACAGTACAGGTTTCTGAGAAGTAATTTGCTCCCTGTATTGAACTCCCAGCAGCTGTAAAACTGAACAGAAGTCAAGATCTTCCATCAGAAAGATTTGGCATTTAATTTCTCTTCCCATGTTGTGCATTCTGAAAAACAAATGCCATTCCAGCTTTAACTATCCATATTTCTACCTTTATTCTCATTTTATTTACATAGTTTTCTTGTTTATCTTATTATTTACTTATCTGATGACAAGGTCCAGGGGGAAGAAACCATTTTCAGACATGACCTGGACCAAAGTCCAGAGGAATTAAAATGATTTGCAGTATCACAAAGGAAACAATTGCATACGCTGCTAGATGTAACACCGAAAGCGTGTTGCACACTTGCAATATTATCAGAGTAGGATGGTCTGTGTGGGGGCAGCTGTCTGATGGACAAAAATACAAAGAAAGCACTTCTGCAAGAGCAAATGTTGTGCTACATGGGGAAATCCTTGTTACCCCAAGGTACATTGAACTCAGACTTGATTGTCTTACGTAAGAGGTACTGGGATAAAATCCTCTGAAGGAAACAGTGTCTGGAAACTTTGCTCCTTAAAAATCAGACAGCTTTGTGTTAATGACATTTTGCAGTATTTGGTTAACATAAATGGCACCTGCAGGACTGTCTTCTGAAATCTTACCCTAGACCCCAGTTTTATTGTCTTGGGGTTAGTTATATGGACTTGAACCCAAAAATATATGATCAGTCAGGGTAACATTAACACTTCTGCTGAGCTAAAGGGAAGAGTATCTTGCATAACAAAAATCTCGAGACAGTTTCCAAATAACCAGTCAGATTAAGCTCCTATTGGTTGTGTTTCCCCATTCACATTACTAACCTGCACAAGTGCTTCTTTTGAGGCGGGGGTTTACATGGAAAATCCTGCTTGGTAAGTTGGATAGTCAGGATACCAGTAATGGCAGATATAATGCCAGAAGGCTAGTTGGCGCCAAAATGAATTTAGTTGTTAAGCTTGGATATTCATTGGCTAATTCTTTTTCTACTCAGGGTGGTTTTTTTTGTACTTTTCAAAAGCATAACTAACACTAGGTAAGACTGCAATCCAATTTGTAGCTTGCTACAGCTCCCCCACCATGCCCCAAGATTCTCACCACACCTTTCTAAACATACTGGAAACTATTAAGATACAACCAAACACCTTAATACTGGGTGATTTCAACTACCCTGCCATTAACTGGGAAAACTACTCGGGTAGCAACACCTTTGCCCAACGGTTCTTGGAATTCATAAATTCCAATGCCCTGGATCAACTAATCTATGGTCCCACCAGGGGCTCCAATATCCTAGACCTGGTCATTACCAACATGGGAAATCGATGCTCCACACTTGTGATCACCCCCTCGTTGATCAGGTCTGACCATAAGTAAATCACCCTTGACATCCACATCCCACCCCCACCCCCCAGTAAGGAAACCTCCATAAAAAACTTCTCCAAAGCCAACTTCATGCTACTCAAGTCAGAAATGACAAACTTCATGACACCCATGCAGACGGGACCTGAAAGTTCGACTGTTGAGTCCTACACTAAGGCACTGTATGAGCACATCCACTTGTGCATGAATTGTGCCGTCCCAAATAGAACCAAGGCACTCTCCTCCATAAAAAGGAAGCCAATGAAACTTTACAACAAAAGGAAGAAACTGTTGAAGAAAAGAGGAAAATCCCAGGATGCAAAAATATCCTTTACCAGCCTCAGTAAGAAGCTGAGATCCCCCATAAAATCCTGAAAAGCTAGTTATGAAAATAAAATTGCCAAAGATTCCAAAGACAACCAAAAGGCATTCTATAGCTATGTCAAGAATCTAAATGGCAATGCTAGATCTGCTCTGAGCTACAACAGAATGGCATTAAATATACTGATCCCAAGGATATTGCCAATATCCTGGCAGATCGATTCAGTGCCAACTTCACCCCCTTCTCACCCCCTAAAGGACCCATCTCAATACTGAAAGATTGCCAAATTCCGGTAATAACGGCCACACAGGTAAAAAACGCACTCTCCAAAGCTAAGAATACAGCATCCATGGGACCAGATGACATCCCAGGCTGTGTACTACATGAACTACAAAATGAACTTGCACCTCACCTAAGTGTCAAGTTTAATCATAGCCTCACCTCAGCCTTTGTGCCCACTAAGTGGTGCACAGCTACAGTTATCCCACTCCACAAGGGGGGATCCACCTTGGATCCTAGGAACTACCGGCCATCAGTCTGACAAGCCTGATCTACAAGGCCATGGAACGTATTATCATGAAACTTATAAACAAAGACATTGGCAACCTTCAAACACTGGACCCCACCGAGTTTGGGTTCATGAAGGACCGATCTTGTCTCCTGAACCTGATTGACCTCTTCAAGTCTGTCTCCAGAGCTGTGCACAAGGGTAAGGCAGTCCACACAGCCTATCTGGACCTCGCCAAGGCTTTCGACACTATCCCCCACTCTGAAATCATAGATAAAGTTACTAAGCTGGGCATTAATTCCTACGTCACTCAATGGGTTGCCAACTGGCTTACTGACAGAACCCACACTGTAAAAGTAGCCGACTTCAAATCCAGCTCCAGACAAGTGACAAGTTGAGTACCTCAGTGTTCAGTCCTGGGACCGCTCTTGTTTGGCATCTACTTCTCTGAAGTACAGGCCAACACTAAGGGACTCAGGCTAACAAAGTTCGCAGATTACTGCAAATTGGGAGCCATTATTGAATCCCCAAATTATGTAGATATTCTACAAAAGGGCCTTACAGAAACAAATGATTGGTATCAGAGCTATGGGCTCAAGCTCAATGCCAAGAAATGTGTAGTTATCCCCTTTGGGAAAAAACATGTATCCATGAATTACCACATAGGTGGCAGTACACTAAACACCAAAAGTGTGATGAGAGACTTAGGGACACAGGTGGACAGTGGTCTCACCTTTGATAACCACATCACCACAACAGTCAGGAAATCCTTCTATGTGGCTCACCTCATCATTAAGGGCTTTTCATCCAGAAAAAAGGAGGTCATTGTCCCACTGTACTCATCCCTCTTTAGACCCATTATAGAATACAACTCCCCGTTTGGTATGTACCTCTCAAGACATCTGCAACAACTGGAAAGGCCACAGAAATACCTCACTAAAAGAATCACAGGCCTAAAGCAGATGCCCTTTGCTGACCGTCTAAAAAACTCCAGCTATACTCTGTCACATATCGTCTACTCAGAGGCGGTCTCTGCTTAACATACAAGGCCATGTCAAACCCAGAGCTGTTGGACATGCTACACTTAAAGAAATCTCAATCCCACAGAGTCACAAGCTCCAGGGATCTAAACCTTGTCATCACAATGAACAAAACATGCTGGAGGGATAGGTTCCTGACCCAGAGACTCCCCAGACTCTGGAATAGACTGCCCATACATGTCAAGCAGAGTGCCTCTTTGGCCGTCTTCGAAAGGAACCTTGACAATTGGATGGGAGATAGGAAATTCACCCCAGGGATTCACATCAGTCGCCCTGCTAGACAAGGGTCCAGGAAATTAAATATTTTGGGAAGAAATAGCCAGGGAATTGTTATGGCTAGGCTTGTATAGGCCCTAGGGCCGATAGCCTAGTACCAACCTATGAACCTATAACAGAAAACTACAAACTGATTGAGTCAGATGTGGAGTTCAGATACTTTCCTTGCACAACTAAAGGTTTCTGCTAATATCTTTAGCTACATAAAATTGCCTGCCTTTCCTTCCAAATATGTCAGAGAAAGAGGTCTGTTATGCACTATGACTTATGCTTCTGACATGTACACCTTAAATGAATTTTGCCATTTTAGTCCACAGCCCTGGGGCATTGTATTTTTTTTTCTTCCATGTCCATTATGGTTCTTGACAAGAATCTCAGCTCCTTCATATTTTTTGAGTAATATTGCCATATAATACATAGTCTGTAACCCAACTCATTTTAAAATATTCTTATTGTTCCCTTAAAAAGTTGTTTTGTTTCAATTAACCTGGCAGGCATTGTTGAACCCCTTTATTCCTTCTGAAGCCGCAGAGTTTGGAAGTGAAAGAAGCCTTGTTCTCTGCAAGCCACACATGGTGGCAGTGAGTATCTTCTGAAGAATGGCCTGAACCCTTCTAACAAGAAGAGTCTGCTGCCTAAGGTCTGCCCTGCCTCCCATTGGAGGTGTACTGGTAGTGCACACTGAAAGACGTGGGGAGAAGGGTTGTATACTGACTCCAAGAAGGAAACACAAATGGAGTAAATATGAATCTATTTAATATCTTGGGTTATGCTTGACCCTTGGTGCTACTCTGATGTCTGCACGTCTGTGAACATGGCCTTCTTCCTAATCCAACTGGAAGTCAAATGGCTATAGGCACACAAGAGTGCCAGTGAGGAAAAGGTGAGGAAAGAACTGATATGGTATATGACAAGGTGCAAAGCTGAACAAGAAACATTTCAGTTTATGGCCTTTGATAATTTGTATGTGAATATTTCTGATTCTGATTGCAAGTTTTGCACCTTTTATTTATCAATATGTTATAGTAAGTGTGGTCATGTGATGTAGGTAAAGTGATGACTCATTTCTTTTGTTTCTATAAGCATTACTTTATCTTTTGCCTTGAACAGAAGCAGTATTCTTATGATTGTTTGTTTTAAGCAGTATCTTTAATGTGCATAGCCCAGTGACTAATCAGTTAGTCTTGTACAGATTTTATGTGTTGGTTTGGGCCATATACTTTTATTGCATCTTTTTTTCCCAGTTACCATAAAACACTCTTCAAACCTGTCAGTTTAAATACTGACTTCTTTACATAGAAGCGGGAAGCTATAGACTGATTTATCTTAGTCAGGGGTGGGGGTTCAGATATTTACCTTGCACATTTAAAGGTTTCTACTACTTTTTAGCTACTGAGACCTATCTGCCTCTCCTTCCAAATATGTCAGAGAAAGAGGTTTTGTTATGCAGTAACCATGATTTATTATTGGCACATATGCACCTTAAAATATTTTTTTATTTCACATTTTATAGCAAAAACATTGACAGACGTTTGTTAAAACAAAACACTGTCAAATTTAAATCAGACTTAGCTTGAGCAACAATAACACTTTTCTTCTTAGAAACTCACATTTATTGAAGATGCATTTGGCAAGCCATTAAACTACACAGAAGTGTGCTGAGATTTATAGCCAAATAATATATACTAAAGGACTATGTTAGGGGTGCAGGGATTTAAAGAGAACTTTATAACACATTTGTTAACAACCTGGGACAAACCACTGAAGGCAGCTGTCCCTTTTTGAGAGCAGATAAGAAGCATTGCATGCTAAAGTGACTTAGAGTCACACGGTAGGCAAACAAAGGTTCAGAGAGTCCAACCCTGCACTACAAGAAGCAGCTCATTAACAGCTCATAGTCTTACTTATCTGTTCTAAGTGGCAGACAAACACTTATGTAGTCCAACACAATGCATTTCACACCTATGCACCTGCAACAAACAAGCTATTATATAATTGTATTCAGAGCTGAAATATTAAACTTGTAGACTTCATGTTGTCCAGCTTATTTACAACCAAATAATAAACACACTGTCAACTGTTAGCAAAACCAGGAAACCAAGGATCATACCCAAAGAGCATGGCTAATATTATGATGTTCATGTTTGCTACCATTGATTCCTGCCTGGACCCAGAATATGCTGGAATGTAGGAAGCAATTGTTTATATGCACACATACATGATCATCATTTACAGCCCTGTGTATGACTGTGTATACCTCAGATGTTTTCTTGCAATCAAATACATGACCAAATACATAAATAACAACTTAGAAATATATCTTAGCTCACTGTTATAAGAGCTATGCAGTGCAATCCATTTTACCCCATGCCTATCCAATCTCTCAGATCAAGAATCAGAGGCAAAAGAGTCAAAGTCAGGAACAGATTTTAGGTATTGCACTTATATACTTACATAGTTGGTAGTATAACAAACTTAGCATAGCAAGCATTTTTAAAGTATATGAAGTCTAAAATTAATGTTTGTCATTATGTAGTGACTGCAATCCATTCAATTACAACCACTTGCATGACTGCACACCTCAGATATCTGGTTGAATCAAGTGAATGGTTAAGTACATAAAATATTGGCCAAGAATTATATCTCAACTCACTGCTGTCAGATTTATGCAATACAACCCACTTCAGCTCATCTCTGTCTCCTCAACTTCTTAGTTCAAGAATCAGGCACAAAGACTCAAAGTAAGGAACATATTTTAAGTATTTCTCTTAGAAAGTTGCAAGAATAACAAGCTTTGCATTAGCAGGCATTTTCTGAAGGATACAATGTCTGAGACTCACATGTGTATTATTTAGTAGTTGTAATCCACAACAGTTTGTCTAAAATCCATACCAAAATACCTCTCAGCTTTGTTCAAGAATTCTGGATAAGGCCAAAAAATAAATGGGGTGGTGAGGGAGAGACTTAAAGGCCCCAAAAGGGTTGACTTTTATTTAGTTTGCTATCATTTTATCTACTTGTTAACCTGGTAAACCAACTTGAAAAATGTCCCTTTGGGGATGAACTGGGTGTAGTGTCCTGTTCAGTGACTTGCTCAAAGTCAAAACATAGGGAAATTGAGATGAAAGAAAGCAAGCTCTGTACTTTTGACTACAGGAAGCACTATAATTCACTTAAAATCAAAAAGAAAAACAAATGAAACTTAAATATGCATTTTTGAGCAGAACTGTGAAACTCTTAATTGCTAGCATTATTGACTGAAATGTTCTGCAGAAGTGAGAGGCAGATGATTGGCAGCAACTCTAATCACTTAAAACATTAATAGAATGGGAGGTTTTCCATCAACATGGATTTTCTGAGTAAGAGCTATAAAATCACTAATCATTAGCATTAATGACCAACTGTAAAGTCCTCAACTATTTACCAGAAAAAAATAATAATTAAATAAGCAAAAATAAATGAAAAGGTTTTTATGCAGGATTGCGAAAATATGAGGCAGGGTCAGAAGAAGAGAGACAGGAAGTCTAATTCACTTACAGAGTTAATGGAACAACAAGTTTTGTACAGATATGAATTTATAAACAAGAACTTCAAGCCCCTAATGAATGACGTTGTCCAACTATACCAAAATAGTTTAAGAAAAACTTTAAACTGTTAATATCCTGCTGCCTTTTTGTTTAGTGAATTTACTAAAGTACAAACTACTAAAAACTCCCGGGTGCCCTCTGGGGGATTCTGATGATAAACACATGTTCAGCCTTTAAATATACACCCTTTCAACACAAAGGACATGAACTGAAGTGATATAGTTAATTGTGACATAACTTGTACAGCAATTATGTAACTTACTAAATTATTACACTAGCTCCTTATAAGTGTTCAAAATGTAATATTTCTAATTGATTCTCACTATTTCATTCATTATGAGACATAGTGCAGTACCTAATAATCATTTTACCTTCAAGATGATTTAAAGCCAATACCCCCCCCCCCGATAAAACAGATGCTGGGGAGTTTTTGATAAACAGCTTGTATATCCTACTCACCTTTTTGTTTACCGATTTCAAAATGCGTCAGAATGGTTTACGAGATAAAGGTGTGTGTGTGTGTGTGTGTGTGTGTGTGTGGGTGGGGGGGGGTGATCACACATGCACACACAAAGCAGTATACTGCATAGTAATTACTTTCAAATCCATGCACATGCACTACACATGGCAGTGTGTCTACAGCACTGTGTGGTATCAGCAATTCCAAAACACCGCTGTTATACAGGAATTGCAAGCTCATCTGATTATTAGTGTGTTTTGACCATGACAAGTTTCAGTGCATGTCTTTCTTGCTTTGGCTCAATGAGAAAAAAGAAACGAGCACAGATGAAAAAGGAGCAATGCAACATGCAACACATTTTTATTTTGACGATGTTTACTGGAATCCTGTGAGCAGCGGGCCCTAGGCAGCTGCTTAGGTCACCTTGTGCAGGATCCAGCCCTACACACACACACACACACACACACACACACACACACACACACACACTGGCATATCCCCCCCAACACACACAGCTCAACTGTACTTCTCTGCACCACAAGTAGTTATATAGGAATGAATTGATGACTGGCATCTTTTAGTAGTGTTCACTTTTTATTACTAGAGTAACATTTTACTTGCTCAGCTAAGTAATTCAGGACCTGCAAACATTTACAGGAGAGAGTACATGGCTAATTAGCACTAACCACCCCCCAGACTGCCACATTAGGATGCATCTTCACCCTCAACACCACTGTCCATGCTGTGGCCCTGCAATGAAAAACTTCAGCAGTAGAGCAGTTTAAGAATCAGAAGAACTTGCCATAATAAGTTAAACCTTTCTAAATCTGATGGATCATTTTAAGATGCCATGTTTTGGAATTGTAACCAAGTATATTACTTCATGTTATATTAAGGTGTTTCAATTGCAGTGTCTTACTTTCATGCAATATTTAAAGAAAATTCAGCAGAATATTCTTCCAGTAAAATATCAAGGCATTTCTGGTGATGGGAGAGGACTCAAGTTCTCAAACATTTTTTTCAGGAACAGAAGATGTTTATCATTATGGTCATTCCTACAGTAGCCTGTAGCCAGCCAGCTTCCAAAGCTTCAGAGCACCTTCCACTTGCCAAAACCTTTAGTCGAGCTGATTGGTAGGTTTGGAAGCCCTTTAGAATTTCCTGCTGCTGAAGCGAGCACTCCTCTATGGGCTTTCAAGGACTTATGGTCAGCTAACGCTGTTCCTTTGCTGGGCAGATGAGTTCCCTTCAGGGAAATAAAAACTTCCACTTTACTTTTTATTACAGAAAACATTTTTTTTTATAAACTATTGTTTTTTTTAAGCTAGAGAAAATTGTTTTTACGGACTGTCATGTAAACTTTAAAATGGGAACTTTACTTTTTTATTTTTGTAGTAAAAGTCATTTAAAGCTATGTTTTCTCACAGGAAATTTTTATTTTACTTTTTGTGGCTGAGTAAGTGTTTAAAGTGCTTTTTACTATGTTTTACTGGGAGAAAACTTACGTTTTTTTTTACTACTTTGCTGTTTTACTGATTATTGCCACTAAGCACCCTGGGAGTTAGGCACCTTTTTCAGCTTGACCATGGAGCATCCTGTCAGTTCCTTGGTTGTACCTTCTGGCAAAAAAAAAAAAAAAAAGATTGTTAAGCAGCCTTTGCCACCACAGCAGGAGCTAGTATTTGCCCTCAGCTGCTGGTGGGTGACCCTGCTGTGACCAAAGCTGGTTCCATGGACCACTCGTCTTTTTTCCCTGGAACCCTGTGGTGTGTAGTCCCTACATAGACCAGGGTTAGACACATCTGCTGTGGCTGTCCATCTGCTCTTAGCAGGCACAGGAGAGCGACTCTTGTCAGTTCTGGGAGAAGAGGTAGAGAACGTCTCTCTACTTAGCCAAAAAACTGTACTCATCCCTAGGGAGGTTACTGGTGACAATTCTAGCTTTGTTTCTTCAGATATTCCTGTCAAAAAGAAAGAAAAAAGCGAAACTTATGTGTTCTCCTGTTTTGGTTACCACCCTGGACAGCAGTAGTTTATTGGGATTAGCTCAGGGTTTAGTGCAGGCTCTTGACTCTTCTTTTAAAGCTGTTTCTTGCAAAATAAAAAGGGTTTCCTCTTTCCCTGAAGAGATTCAAGAGACTGAACCTGTTAGTGAATGGGAAGGGACAGATGTTGCTGTGTCTCCCTAGATTTCTAATGGTCACTGTGAAGGATTCTATTTATTTGAGACTCTTTCCAGAATGAATCAGTTGTTTGGTTTTTCAGAATGAAAATAGTAATGTTTTCAATCCCGTAGAAAATAATACGATTTGTTACAACTGAGTCTTCAGAAGTTGTGACTTTTCTTTCAGTTCTTTCTGCTTTGGATGATATTTTTTGTTACACCCTGCAGTTTCCCTGACAGCCAGCCTGCTGCCCTTAAAAAGTCAGATGGATTATAAAAATATCCCCAGTCTTTTAAATTTGTATGCACTCATCCCAATCCTGACCCAGCCACTACATCCTACTGCTAAGTAACTTCTTAATACTAATTTCACCCCTTCTGACCAGGATGGGAAGGCTTTTGATAAGTTTGGGGAAACGTACATGCTTTTGAAATTCTTGTTTTTAGAATTCTCCGTTCTCAGGCTCAAATGTTGACGTTAATCCTGGCTAATTGTGAAAGTATGAGGAATGTTTTGACATCATCTTCGTCCTGTGAGGAGAAATCTGCTTTGTATAATTTGATTTCTTCTGATTCACAAGTCACTGTTCATTGTTTTAATGTGCTTATGACTCCGTGGATACCATTTACAAGGATGATGGCACTGCAACTGTTTTCAGGATGTTTGCCTGGCTGCATAAATAGCACCTCCAGGAAGTCAAGAATGACATTTTGAATTCTCCGTCAGATAGTGAACTAATTGTTGGCTGTTCTGTTGCAGAGGTTATCAAAAAACGTGATGTAAGAGTAATAGTGATTTAAGGAATCTTAGGTTTTTCAACTTCCTTCTTTAAGTTTTCATGGGATTCTTTGCTTTCTCCTCTAATTTCACTAAAAGCAAAATAAACAGTCCTAGCAAAATGCTGGTAAGCAAATGTTCATAAAGCAGTGACAGGAAGGTTCCAAACAGAAATCAGCCACCCCCCTCCCAGAATAAAGGACAGTCTAATAAGTCAAAGTGACTATATGAGGGACCCCCACCCCCCAGTCTGGCAGTCCCTTAATCCTCCCACAAAGTCTGAGTGTCCATCACTCTCTTTGGGACCAGATTGTTTCAGGTAGATGAGTTCTGAATGGGATCTATCAAGGCTACAGACGGCAGCGAGATGCTGTTCTTCCTTTTCATGGACTTACTCCTAAACGGCCTGACCAGTTTCTTCTATTCCCTCTTGTAATTCAGCACATGCTCTCTTAGGGAGTAATAGAAGCTGTTCCTCCTTCTCAGTTATGAGAAAGGTTTGATTCAAGGATGTTTCTAGTGTTAAAGAAAGAAGATTCTTGGTGAGCAGTTCTGGACCTTTATTTCCTGAACCAGTTTGTGATAGTGTGTAAGTTCAAAACGCTGTCACATCACATCACATCCCAGCTTATTACGCCTTCTTCCTCATTTGAGTTACTTTGTGACTCTAGGTCTGAAAGATTCATATTATCACATTCCTGTACATCCAGACTTCAGGTGTTTCTTAACGTTTTGCGTTGTGGATCAAAGTATCAATTCACTGCTTTAGTGGTTGGGTTGCCCATTGCTCCACACGTGTTCACAATGTGTACAGCTCCTGTGAAAGCTCACTGCAGATTGCAGTGTTAAGCACAGTTTCCTTAATAAGATAACTTGCTTAGCTTTTTTGAGTCTTTTTCAAAGTGTCAGGAATCTGTCCCTTGGGTAAGGCATCTTCTACAAAGGCTGGGATTCCAAGAGAACATTCAGAAGTCTAATTCTAGCTTTGACCTCTTCATTCAGCCTTACCTTTTATTCAACCACTCAACCACCCCTCCCAGATACTTCGTGTTAACTTGTTCACTATTTTCCTGCCTTCTTCCTTACTTCTCAGCTTCTTCTGATCCCCCCTATTTGCTTCCATTACAACTGTCTTATCTGTACTCAGTTTCGTCTCATGTGCCTTCTTCCTTAATTCTCAGCTTCTTCTGATCCCCCCTATTTGCTTCCATTACAACTGTCTTATCTGTACTCAGTTTCGTCTCATGTGTCTTCAGTTTTGCATTCCAGTCCCCCTATTCTTTGCTGGCATTTGTTGCTCAGAGTCTGCCTGTAACGCCACTTCTTCTGCATACACCAATTTTGTTGATCTGTTTCCTCTGATGTTTTTACTAATGTAATCCATCAGCAGTATGAACAGCAGTTGGCTCAGAGCTGAACCCTGGAATTCCAGGGACTTCAGACTGCCTCATGACTGCCAAAATTGGCTTTCTTGGGACCTTGTCACATGCTTTCTCCAAGTGTAGACATGCCCGGTTGGATTCTTTCCTCATAGCTTCTTCTCAACTATTTATCTCATGGCAAACATTGGGCTGGTTGTGCTGTGTCTTGATCGGAATTCATACCTTTCATCTCCCATCTATCTTTCTACTGCTCTTCATATTCATTTATCAATCAGCCTCTCCAGAACTTTCATGCTGTGCGACAGGAATTTGATACCTTTGTACTGCCCACAGTTGTGGATGTCACGTTTGCTCTTACACACTGGTACAATACATGTGTGATCTACTATCATACGGCCTGTCTTACTCCTCAGTCAAGGTTTATTTGTTGACCATTTTAACATGCCTGCCCTTTGATCCCCTTCTTTCAGTGCAGTCTCATGAAAGTGATTCTACATAAGCTTCCTAGAAAACAGGTAGCGTCTCCTTGGGATCTTTATTTTGTGTTAGAAAAGCTTACACTGACTTGAGGTTCTTGATATGTAAAACATTCTTGCTCATTGCTCTGACCTCTTTAAGAAGAGTACCTGAGTTTTAAGCTCTTATGGTGGGTCAACCTAATCTAATTTCCATAGATGCATAGGTAAGTACTAGGCTAGCTGCCCCTGTGGGTCATTTTAAGCCTAGTCGATATCCCTTCCAAAAGTGAGAATCAAACCCTGTACCTTGTGTCTGTGAGGTAAAGACTTTAACTATCATACCAACTCCCCTAATCACAAAGATAGGGTTTATTTGAAATGAATCCTTCTTTTATGCCTAAAGTGGTATTGGAATTTACTTTGAAAGACTATCTGCTTGTCTTCTTTCGAGAATCTAAAAATGAAGGATACTTTATACCTTGGATATCCACAGATAGAACTTCTGATCAGTTGTTCATTCCTTGTGAAGGTATTAAAAAAAGGACAACCTATGTCAAAACGGATCTACTTCATAATGTCGACATTTTAGAATGCCGACAACCATATGGCCGACATTCAGAATCCTGAAATTATGAATAAATCCACAAAAAAGGAAATACAATTTCCTTTAAAATGCTAGCAGGAGGGCTACACCCCCCTGCACCCCCCCCGTAACTTTAATATACCAACTTCAAGATCGCACTGCAGTGCAGGAATGGAAATCTTTCCATTCCGCACTATAGTGAGATGCCGATCTCCCATTGTCGGCAATCTGAATGTTGATCATATGGTTGTCGACATTCTGGACTGCCGGCAATGTCAGGTAGACCCGTCAAAACAGACTATTTCTAAATTGTTATCTGAAGCTACTACCTTTTGTTACTGCTACCACAACAAAACTGTTCCACATAGGTCAAGGCTCACTCTAATAGGGCCTTGGCTTCATTTATGGGTTTTAGGAAAAAGGTGGATTCTAGAAATATTTTAGAAACAGTGACTTACAAAACACTAGAGACTAGATTCCTTATCCAGTACTGTGACAGGCTTTAGTAGGACCATTCTCCAGGGGCTCCTGGATCCTTTTCTTTCTTCCTCTCAGCAGTCTAACAGTGTAGCTAAGGCTACTGCAGCAGTGATCGTAATAATGACCATAGTGCAGATGTGTAAGGTTCACTTAAAATAACAGTAGATGTTCAAATTATCACTGCCTCAGTAGCCACTCCTTTTATCCACCCTTCTTATTTTTGGTGTGTTTTTTATGCTAGGTTTGGACATTTATTTTTTGGCATTCCTAGAATTATCCTTTCAGGGCTCGGCTTCCCTGTGTCTGCTGATACAAAAGCTCTGAAGAGCTTTATGCCCAAACTTTTCTTTTAGTCAGCTCATCTCAAGCTGGCTGACAGTTTGAGCACATGGAAGGTGCCCTGAAGCTTTGGAAGCTGTCCAGATGTTATTGCTAAGGCTACTGCAGCAGTGATCATTCAAACATCTACTGTTATGGTAATGGTTACTTACACAACTGTACTTTCCTACATCAAGATTCTGCTGTGAAAACTCAGGCAGGTGGTAAAAAATATAACAGTGGCATGTCAGCCTTGATGGCAGATCATGTTTTCAGGCATTTTGCCTGACCACAAACATAACATTGCATTTGGTGCTTCGGTTTTACAATGCTAGTACTCTGACAAGTAAATCAGATGTAAGAATATGTTGAAATTTCTTCTACAGTTAATTGTGAATCAAAAATAAGCTGCCATATGATGTCTCCATGTTGTCCAACATAGCAGCTGTCTAAACCTTTGTTTATCAAGTTATGGTGTTCGGAGTTAAAAGTCCTGTATTGCAGACTCTTAGTTTTGAAACAAAGTTTATTGTAGGCTGTGCCAAGATAGGCAGAAGTCTGTGGGTTATTGTTGGGACGCCATTCAAAAAATCCTGCACGATCTTGGAGTTGTTTATATAGTAGATAAGAGGATACTACACTAAATGCTCCATAGATTTTTATCTCAGAACATGAATGTTAGGGCATAATTGCAGTTTCGTTTTACTCTGTAGAATGCTCTTTGTTTAAGTTCAGGTATATGGTTGTGTATTGAACATAGTTCTCTAAATCACTCTGCAAAGGTATTTTAATGGTTGTACTTGCACAAATAATCTGTGCGTGTGTGTGTGTAGCTTTATAAAGAGTTTCTGTTTTTATTCAAGGGTTGGGCATAAAGTTTGTTTTTTGGTCGTTTGTTTTTTGGTCAAGTGTGGATGACAAGGTCATGATTTGCCAGTCAGGTTTGGGTTCTGCCTTTGTTGTCCTTCTTATTTATTTTTGCCATTCTGATGTAATTAATTAGGATTTCCAGTGTAATGACTGAAGTTATGTTTTAAAGGTACACAGCAGCATCAACGTCAGATAGGATAGTTTATGATTTGTCCTTTGGTTAACATTTGCCCAAGAAGCACAGTTTGGTGCAGTGTGGTGCTGTTTTTGTAAGCTGTATTATAAAATTAGTTATGTTTTTCTTGCTTTTTTATGTGTTTTGTTTTTCTTGCTTTTTTATGTGTTTTGTTTTTCTTGCTTTTTTATGTGTTTTGTTTATGGAGAAGTAAAACTCTACCTGTGACCAGATTCCAGTTCTTGGCTATATTCGTAGCTCAGTTTCCCCTCATACAGTGCATGCATTTGTTCTGATTCTGCCTCCAGTACTGCCAAGTCTCATTGCAGCACTGTCCATATTTTTTCAGAACAAGCATGATTGAGATAGTGCTTTGTAGGTATATCGAATTCTTAGCTGTCTGACTTGTTGCTAAGGTTCTTGGTGCTCTTAGTTATCGTTGCACAGGGACATAACATTCAGTGATGCACATGAGTAAATAGGTAATAAAAAAACACAGTTTGAGTCACTGAACTGTTTCATTTATTTGCTTTCCCTTTCTCATATAATTACTACTTGTCTGATGCATATGTGTGTGTGATCCCAGGATTGTGTAGCTTTTAACGACATAGCTGTTTTCTTTGCAATGTTGCAAAATGTCATTTCTACAAATGAAAGCAGCTGTAAAGATAATCATAAGATTTAGTTCCATCGCTGCTTCACATATTTGTATATCTCTAAATGGCACCGTTTTAGTCTGCGAAGGTATTCACTTGCTTAGACATGGTCAGAAGTATCTGAAGCATAATCCTGATTTATTCTTCCTGAGATCTCCTTGGCATGTCAGCATGGACACTGACCCTGCAGAAATGGACAGAGCTCTGTGATACAGTGCAGGTGTTACCATAAGCAGTAGTCTGCCTTTGTAAAATGATTTGGGGAAAAGTATATATATGGACTCATTTAACAAAGTTATTTCTCTAAAATATGGTGGTAAAAGGTAAAATTGCTTACAGAGGCATCTATTATTGGTTATTTGTAAGCTGCTACTTCATTGGTTGATTACATCTGGGGAGGTGACCTTGCCAAGGCATCTGTCATCAGTTATTTGTATGCTGCCACTTCATTGGTTGATTACATCTGGGGAGGTGACCTTGCCAAGGCATCTGTCATTAGTTATTTGTATACTGCCACTTCATTGGTTGAGTAAGTCTGGGGAGGTGACCTAGCCAAGGCATCTGTCATCAGTTATTTGTATGCTGCCACTTCATTGGTTGATTACATCTGGGGAGGTGACCTTGCCATGGCATCTATCATCAGTTATTTGTTTGCTGCCACTTCATTGGTTGGGTAAGTTTGGGGAGGTGATCTTGCCAAGGCATCTGTCATCAGTTATTTGTATACTGCCACTTCATTGGTTGAGTAAGTCTGGGGAGGTGACCTTGTTAAGGCATCTGTCATCAGTTATTTGTATACTGCCACTTCATTGGTTGAGTAAGTCTGGGGAGGTGACCACCTGCTGTAGCAAAACCAGTGACACTATTGTTAAAGTAGCACAAACAGCATGGTGACCTCCCATTTTAATTTTTGCAAGACGGTGACTATGAATTTCTGCCAATTAAAGAGAAAAGAAAAGGAAAATGACAAATATTCTTCCTTTACATAGTTCAGAAAAAATATACTGCAGAAGGATTGCCGTACTGTGCTGAGAAAGAATAGAAAAAAATGAAATTGTACAACAGAGAATCTTAATTCTGATGATTAAGTGAGCATAATTAGGGTGTAATTCTGAGATTACATGGGCATAAATAGGGTGTAATTATGATGATTACTTGAGGATAATTAGGGTGGAATTGTGATGATTATGTGAGAATAATTAGGGTGTAATTCTGAAATTACATGAGCATAAATAGGGTGTAATTCTGATGATTATGTGGCTATAATTAGGGTGTAATTCTGATGATTCCGTGAGCATAATTGGGGTGCAATTCTGATGATTACGTGAGCATAATTAGCATGTAATTCTGATGATTACGTGAGCATAATTAGGCTGGCCCCATGATGCAACAGTTTGTTCTACTGCCTCACAGCACTTGGATCTCCTGTTTTTTTTTTTTATTCTTATGTTTTAATTTCTGCAAGTTTGTTTGGTTTCTAATACAGTGATGGGAATGGACCCCATTTTAAGTCAGGATATGATTAAAGTTTATGGAATTAATATTGTTTCAGTCTTTGATGTTAGCCAAAAGTGCCCTTTGCAGCACCCACAATGTGCACAGAATTGACTCCTTCTGTAATTCCTATGGATTTATATGTATCAGTAGCATATCTAAATCATCATCATCTTCTTTCAGCTGTTCCTGTTAGGGGTCGCCACAGCCGATCATCTGTTTCCATTTCTTCCTGTCCTCTGCATCTTGCTCTGTCACACCAACCACCTGCATGTCCTCTCTCACCACATCTATAAACCTTATCTTAGGCCTTCCTCTTTTCCTGTTACCTGGCAGCTTCATCCTTAGCATCTTTTTCCCAATATACTCAGCATCCCTCCTCAGCACATGTCCAAACCAACATAATGTTGCCTCTCTGGCTTTGTCTCCAAACCTTCCAACCTGGGCTGACCCTCTAATATACTTATTCCTAATCCTGTCCACCCTCGTCACACCCAGTGCAAATCTTAACATCTTTAACTCTGCCACATCCAGGTCTAACTCCTGCCTTTTTGTCAATGCCACTGTCTCCAACCCATATAACATAGCTGGTCTCACTACACTCTTGTAGACCTTCCCTTTCACTCTTACTGGTACTCGTCTGTCACAAATCACTCCTGACACTCTTCTCCACCCACTCCACCCTGCCTGTACTCTCTTCTTCACCTCTCTTCCACACTCACCATTACTCTGAACTGTTGATCCCAAGCATTTAAACTCATCCACCTTTGCCACCTCTACTCCTTGCATCCTCACCATTCCTCTATCCTCCCTCTCATTCACACACATATATTCTGTCTTAGTCCTGCTGACCTTCATTCCTCTTCTCTCTAGAGCATATCTCCATCTCTCCAGGGTCTCTCCTCCACCTGTTCCTACTCTCACTACAGATCACAATGTCATCTGAAAACATCATAGTCCACGGGGACTCCTGTCTGATCTCGTCTGTCAGCCTGTCCATCACCATTGCAAATAAGAAAGGGCTCAGAGCTGATCCTTGATGTAATCCCACCTCCACCTTAAATGCATCCATCACTCCCACCGCAGACCTCACCGCTGTCACACTACCCTTGTACATATCCTGTACCACTCTTACATACTTCTCTGACACTCCCGATGTCCTCATACAGTACCACAACTCCTCTCTAAGCACGCTGTCATATGCTTTCTCTAACTCTACAAAAACACAATGCAACTCCTTCTGACCTTCTCTGTACTTCTCCATCAACACTCGCAGAGCAAACATCACATCTGTAGTGCTCTTTCCCTTCTAAATATGACTGTAAATTCTTTTTAATGAAACCCATTGCAACTACCACTTTTGGAACTGTCTGGGTGTCTTTCTTCCACATTACTGTCATTTCTGCATGCAAATCTTGATATTGTATGATTTTGTGTCTGTATGTGAGACACTGTAATCACTGGGTATAGAAACTTCAATGATCAATACTACTTTTGTTTTCTTTTCATGGACTACTATACCTGTTTTTCTTGCATCTATTTTTTTGAATTGTTGGTAATGGGTGATTTTTCATGCACGTCATCATTCTCTGTAATGCTTTGTGGTTCATGTTTCCAGTGCTTCTCAGCTACTTCTGTATTGTAATGTTTGCACAATTATCAGTACAGCAGTCTTCCCACATTATTGTGTCTTCCATTGTACAGGCCCTCTGCTATTAGTGTATCACAACCAGCAACAAGGTGTGGAACTGTTTTCAATTTTTTTTTTTTTTTTTTTTTACAAAACCTACATTTGACTTCTGGGTGGCATGCTTTCTGAGTACTCTGTTTTTCCTCCCTGTTGTTTGATGAGCATTCACCAGATGCTCCAGTTTCCTCCAGCATCCATAGCTATGTGTATGGGGTGTGTTGGTATGTACACATCCTTCTGTGCCCTGGCATCTCCTTTTATAGTTTGTGCTCTCCTGTATACTTCTTGGTTTGAGTAATTTTTCCATAAATGTTAATAGTTATCTGGTTAAGCAAGTGTACAGCTTTCATGGTATATTTGGCTGAATTTACAATCTTCTTAGGAAGAGTGACCATCAAATATCAGGAAGAAATATTTTTAATGTTACAAAAATCTGAATGTTCTTACCACTCATCTGGGAATTTATAATAGTGCAAAATTTTGCCTTAACCCCTCATCTAACTTGTCTCTTATGTATGAAAACCTTTGTGTTTGTGCGTATGTGAACACCTGTGTTTGAGTGTGGGTTTGTATACATGTGGCGAGCAGCAGACTGGTAGAAAATGTAGGTTAGGCAGTAATAATCTAGCAGCAACTTAATTATTCTCGAAGGCTTGTATTGTGCCCACCATGAGCTGGTGAATATGAATCCCTTGAGCCTTTTCTCCCCAAAGACAACCCACCAAAATAACCTCCTGAAAACACCGTTGTCGGTGTTTTTTTTTTTTTGGGGGGGGGGGGCTGCACGCCCTGATGTGAGGGGCTGTGTTTCTCCATCCCCTAGCTAATATAATTAACTCCATGATGGTACTACAAGGGGGAAGTCAGCAAATACCCAGAAATGGCAGTTAATGCCTGCAGGATTCCCAGACAATACTTTTCATTGGAAATGTTGGCATTGTTAGGGAATTGAATCATGGGGAACTGAGGCTCGGAGAATCTGCTTTTGCAAAGTAGTGTTATTGTAGCACTTGTATCATGGTTCTATTTCCTCACTGTATGAAACTTTAATAACTCACTAATTATTACATATCTCATGAATATATGGTTCTGTATAAACAATACATATCTCCCCATGTTATATTCTATATACACAAATAGTTATTTTCTAAACAGTCTGCATTACAGTTCACTTTACTGTACTTTAGATGCATTGGTTAGAAGGGAATCCCCTACCACCCAGAGAAGCTTGTATAATAGTTCACAGTTCATATGTCTGATCACTGACTTCACAAATATGTCACATATCGAAATAAAAGTTCAGCATAGCAGTATGAATAACAGCGTATTGTATTAAAATAAGTAAATTAATCTCTTGTTATTTACCCATGGTACCTTCTTTCTTAAGAAGTGGTGTAGAACCACTTCCAGAACTAAGTTTATTACTCACATCATTGGCCAAATTGTGGACGATGTTGCCATTGGGAATTAGACAAAGCAATTCATATGCTAAATTCAAAAAATCATTAGACACTTGGATGGCATGATGTATTATATTCAGTGGATCCAGAGTATGCATTTTAAAAGGCCCTTTGAGCCCAAATGCATGAAACTAAAAAACTATTGAAATACATTTGAAATATGAACTAGAAATTATAGATTCTGTTACTGCTGGCTTTGCGTGACTAAGATTTTTTTTAATATCCTTGCACAGTATCACGATGTTAGAAAGCTTGCTTTTCCTTTCCCAGAAAGAACTAAAGATGAATTTCTGGCTTCATTTGTGACCTGTTTGTGTAAATGGTGGTGCAACTCTGCAGAACTGTGAATTTATATATTTCATGTTGCAATAGGAGGGATTCTGTTCCTTCAGTGTTACAGAACTTTAGATCCAGTCTTTCATAGTAAGTAACTGTACTGCATACATTTTTTTTTTTTTAAGAAGTCAACACTTGGATCCAGTTTGATACAAGCAGTAAAGCACTTTAGGGATTTTGGTTGACTGGGGATTACCCCATGGTCAGGGCCAGAAATACTTGACTTTGCCTCATACCTGACAATATTACTGACCATGGAATAGACCTAATGCTATTAGATGCATTCCTTTCCTATAATGTTTGCATTTGTATTACTTTCTACATTTCTTGTTCAAAGTAAGCTTGTTGCTTTTTAAATAACTTTATTACACAAGGTGTGAAAAACAGTGTGCAAATCTAAATTTTGTTCTGTTTTGCTGTCCCTGCAAAGTACCACTTTCCATGTGAATTTGTTGTAAAATCATTTGGTTATACGTTTGCACGTAAAAAGGATCTGTACTGTAGAAAAATATTCAGTAAATCAAGAGCAATTATTAAAGTAACAGAAACCAGAACAATACATTGACCAGCCATTTGTAAGGATATTGTAAAATGGTGCCTAAAATAATCTCTTGTGGATGATGCAAGAATGCGGTGTACATATAAGCCATTGTATAAAAGGTAGAACTGGTTGTTTTTATTTAATATGTACTGCTGTTTTAGAGTAGTATTGGCAATAATTTTAAACATATCCCATGCAATAAACAAGCAATACCAGTAGCTACCAGTAACTTTGTAATCTTAGTTTGAATACTGGTGTATAAACTGTAAAGCAATGTGGATTAAGTAAAATAAAAAATACCATAAAATGTTATGCACTACTTTCAGTCCTATGCAGTTGTTATAGAAGCTTATTTTCCTAAGACTTTGTTAAGAATATTGTTTAACCATTGTGAGCTGTTAGTCTGTGTTCAAAATGTATGTCTGTGTTGTTGGACTGAGCAGTAGACTTGGAACCTTCAGTAAAACTGTGGGCAGAAACTTAAAAATATGTTTCTGATCATATTTCAAGCTTCTTTGTAGTACTGAAGTCCTTGCATTACTCTGATATCATTTTATAATTGGCTGTACCCCAAAATGGAATAGTGAGGTCACAGGAGTGTTGACATGATTTTGTTTTTCAGCCATGGTCGTTTCAACCCACGGTGATTTCTGAATCAGACAACACAGTGCTGTTTTGCTTTCCTTTTTCTTTAGTCTTCTCTGTCCATTGACTTAGAATGGCAGGACATGGAATTAATGCCTTATGTCATTATCCCTGGACATGGTTGGAGTATGATCCATTTGAGTAACGGGAATCATGTGACCATCTGACAGCTGCCACGGTTGTCAACACCTGTACTACAGACTCTTTCAGCTGTTATCCTGCTTATGTATTTTGTAGAGGTGGCAAGCAGGCCTCCCAACCTGAAGGCAATGAAAAGCTGGACAGTGGTTCATGCAAATTAGGGAAATTTGCATACATACATACATACATACATACAAATATTTAAAACATAGGCAATAATGCCCTTCTAGCCTGCCAATGTATCAAACTAGTTGCTCCCATAATAAGTCTGTAGGCGGTTCTTAAAAATATTTAAAGTAGTACTTGCTTTAATGTAATTTGGTAATCTGTTCCATGCATCAGCTGCTCTGTCAGAGAACCAATCAGTGCACTTCTCATTCCTATAGAACCTTCTACATTGGTTATCTGATGATTCTCTAGTACTTTTTGATAACCCCAAACATTCCCAGAGGTAGTTGTCTCTAAATGCCCTATATACCTGAATAAGGTCTCCTCTTACACATTCATAAGAGACACTGGACAAATTCAGATATTTTACTCTTTCATAATAACTTACATTTTCACATCCATGGATGCCCTTGGTGTATTTCCACTGTACTCTTTCCAGTTTATTCATGCTTGTTTGCTTATAAGGTTTCTATATTCTTATTCCATACTCAAGTTTGGGTCTGATGTAACTAACGAACAATAACGTCCTCATTTCTGATTTCCTAGACTTTATAACTCTTTTTATATAACCGTATACCCAGGTCCTTAAATTAGTCTACAGTTTCAATCACTGTGTGCTGTAATAAATATTCACATTTCAATTTATGTCTCCCAAATCTCATATGCTTAGCTTTTGATATATTTATCACCATATTATTCTCCTTTGCCCAAATGGTCAATTTAGTCAAGTTCTTTTGCAGACTTGCCTTATTTGTAACACATAATCAGTTTACTTATTTTTATGTCATCTGCATACAAACTGTAGAACACCTCAGATGAAAAAGGTATATCTGAAAGATACAATCTTAACAAGTATGGGCCTAGGATAGAGCCCTGTCCTGTGAGACATCCTGACTGTAACCAAGGATTTTGCCTGTCAAGTTGCTGTATGATACTTGCCATGTCCTGTTTGTAGGCCATGCAACTATCCATCTTATTAAGAGTACATCAATTCCTAGTTGTACTAATTTATCTATGTTTTGTCTATGACTCTATCAAATGCTGAAGTTAAATCTATATAAATTATATCACAACACAATTTTTCATTCATAGCTGTTATCATATTGTTATAGAACATCATGTTACAGGTGGTAATAGATCTATGGATGCTGATATATGGTTTCAAGTCCCAACCTTTCCAATTCTGACAACAAATTTACCCAATAGAACCTTCTCCATTATTTTTCCACAACAAGAAAGTAAACTTATGGGTCTGTGAAACTCTGGATTTGTGTTAATTCCTTTTCTGTTAAAGACAGGTTTAAGAAGTGCATGCCTCCAATCATATGGAATCTCCCCATATTTGTATGACCTAGTAAATAACAGATATAATGGTACTATAAACTAATGCCAAGTGTTCTCAGGTTATTATTACTAATTCCATCTCTTCCGAGTGCTTTGTTTGAATCCAGTTTTCACAGTTCTTTTTCAATATAATCTAATTTGATTTCAGTATCTGAGGTTATCTGGATATCACTAGGACAATTTATCACCCCTCCCCCACTTTGCATAGCCGATATGCTTTGCATAAAATTTTATAAATATATCTATAACCTTTTGTGTCTGGAAATAAATGTTAGAATCTATGCACAGTTTATCAGTTTAATATTTACTCCTTCCACAGCATATGTATCCATAAAATGGTTTCCTATTATGCTCAATATCTTTATATAAATTTTCTTCGATTTACATTGATTTTGTCTCACACTGTGTTTAATTTGATTGTCCAGCTTATTTATTTCAGTTTTCAGTCATAGTTCAACCTCTTTTCCATTTCTTATATTTTTTATTTCTCACCTTAATTAAGTTTCATGTTCTTATGGAAATATATCCTTCTGACATTGTGTGCCTAGATCCTGATGTTAAACATTTCTTTTTATTTATTTTTTTGCATACATTTCTGTTTCAAATCTTTGCACATTCCTTCTCAGTTTTTCCACTGAACACCTCACTCCATTTAGTTTTAAATAGTAACTGTTTTGCTACCATATGGTCCATTATTACTCTAAGAATTGGTTTAAATTTCAGTTTGGCAGAATTATCTAAGAAATTAACGTATAAAACCTCATGATGACTGCACATCAAGGTGATAAAAGTTGACATAAAATCGCAGTAATTTCTTTTGGAACACAAGCAATGTCTAGTCTGTTTGATTCCCTGGTAGTTTTCTTTATTTTACAATCTAAAGCAACTGTTGTTCCTGAACATACTTTGTATAAAATTGTCCTTACTAATGTTGGAAATATTAGTCCAGTCTGTTTCGGGTAAATTTCAGTCCCCAGCTAATATTATTCTTCCCTCCGGTGTTTCATACAAGAAATGTATGAATTCCTCCAGGTCATCTGCACTTGACTTTGGTGGTCTGTACACTCCAACAATTGTTATATGTTCCAGGATTGTCTTTATTGTCACAGTTACACAGTCTATAGTATTGACGTTATCACTAAACATGTAATAATCACAAGTCTCATAGCTGTCTTTAATCCCTATCATAACACCTCCACCTCATTTTTTGTTAGAATGTCTGTTACAGTAAAAACATTTATACCCTGACAGAACTGGTTTCCAGTCTTTGTTCTTTAACCATGTTTCACAAACAATAACAACATCAATCGTGTGGGAACATAGCAAATTTTCCAATAAAAAACGTTATTATTAATGCTCCTAGCATTAACAACCATCAGAAATGCATCAAATGTTGCTATCTGTGAACTGTTAATTTTTTTGACCTGGCAAAAGTCCTACCTTGTATTTGTCAAGTGTCACTCGTCAGGTCAGGAGGAAACAGGCAAATGTTGTGGGTTCTTGTTCCAGCAGCTTCATTGTATACAAACACATCATAAACAAAGCTAAGTAACTTTAACTTATAAACAAACTAGCTATCATGCACATAGATGTTAACACTTTGGGTACACCTTCAAAATGGCACTGAAACTAACACGGGCTTGGAATTTGTATGCATACACAGACTTTAGAAATGCTTCTTAAAGGTACAGCACACCTGTTATTCTTACAGCCTCCCTCTTTGAGAAATGAGTCCGGCATTGTCACTGCTATTAATAAATATGCAATTTACACAGGAATAATTTTTATCATGCAATTATACAAAGCTAGGTACATGTATACAACTATGTTCAAGTTGCTGTGTATTTCACACTGGGCTTTGAAATTTGACTATATTATATGGCTTAGCAACTGGGATTGTCTCTGCTGACTGATCAGTCTTAAGAACCTTGGGACCATCTGCCAGAACAGTATCAGGAGTCAAGACATGTTCTGGAACAGGAATAACATCTAGATTGGTCTGAGAGTTAGAGTCTTTGTCACAGGTACGATGCTGTGATATCGGTTCTGCTATAGGAAGAAGATGTTGGCGATTTCTCCTGTACTCCACACCCTTGGATTTAACAAAATAGGATCTCGGCTCTGCGCATATACTCGTTACTTGACCAATCTGGTTGCAACCTTTCACTGTTTCTAGCCTCACTGTCTCTCCTTCTTTCAATGAACAAGAAATCTGCCCGAGTTGTCTTAGCTGGACCTTTGAATAGAATGCTTTTTAAATAACTGGGCTGTAATGACTTTGTTGTTTTTAGCTTTAGGCCTCAATAAACTAGAACTGATAGACAATATTGCTCTGGTTTGCCTGGATAGAAGTCCCTGAGCAGGTGAGCCAAGTATATTGTCATGGGGCATGTTTCTGAGATTGAGTAAATTCAAAAAACATCGGTATTGTCATGCTTTGACTTTTCATGTAATTGCTTTGCACTCAGTATTGCATGTTCAACAAGTCCATTTGACTGTGGATACTCTGGACTACTAGTAATATGTACGAAGTCTCACTCTTCTGCAAATTTCTGAAGCAATTGACTGGTACGTTGGTTACCATTGTCTGAGATTAATTTTTGTGGAATGCCATGGACTGAGAAATGGCATTTCAATTTAGTAATCTCTGTAGCAGAGGTTAGATTAGGTAGTAGATCGATCTCAAGCAAATTCAAATAAGAGTCTACCAGTACCAAGTAATGTCGATTATTCAACTCAAATATGTCAGTAGCTACTATTGACCAAGATAGTTCAGGGACCTGACTAGCTGAAGTGGCTCTTTTTGCAAATGCGGTTTAATACTATTACATACTGAACCGGAAGAAAGTACTGTATCAATGTATTTCGCTAGAGAAGTCCAAAACACAAGTCCTCTCGCCCTTCTCTTAGTAGATTCGGAACCTGGGTGATCACGATGCAAAATCTGGATATACTCTTGTAAGGAAGCAGGAACAACAATTTTAGGATCTTTGAAAATATTGCCATCTTCCATCAACAACTTATCTTTGTAAGGAAAGTAAGGTTGCACATCAGGTGGTACACTAGATTGCTTTGACAGCCATCCAACACTGATGTAGTGACTGAGCTTTTGCAAAACTGGATCAATCATTGTATGATCTCGTAGCTCGTCAAGTCTTGTGGTAGAAAAATTACGCACTTCCATGACATCAAAGTGAAAATTGTCTGTGTCAAGCTGTTCCGTTGTATTTTTGGGTGATTTGGATAAGGTATCAGCCAGATAAAGAAGTTTGCCTTTCGTGTAGACCATTTTGAAGTTGTACTTTTGCAATTTAAGCATCATTCTTTGTAATCTCGCTAGAGTTGAATGCATAGGCTTCTTTAAATAGTAACCAAAGGTTGATGATCAGTTTCAATCTGGACATCTTGACCATAGATACAATCATGAAACTTGGAACATGCAAACACTATTGCCAAAAGGCACCTCAGTCTGGGTAAGTGTTCTAGACGTGTAGGCTACTGGCCTGCCTTCTTGAACAATAACTGCACCTAAACCAAATTTTGAAGCATCGCAGGAAAGAGTTACTGGTTTGTTGATATCGTAGTACCTTAATGCTGGTGGAGTAGCAATTTTCTGCTTAAGAACTTCAAATGTATTATGGTGCTGTACTAACCATAACCATGTAACATTTTTACATGTGTCTCAAAGGCACTGTCAGTTCACTGTAATCTGGTATAAACTTGCCTAAATAGTTGACCATACCAAGAAAGCATTGCAGAGCTTGCACATTATCCAGTGCTGGCATTTCAAGAATGGCTGCTTGCTTGGATGGGTCTGGTCTCATGCCAGTAGTTGTAAATAAATGACCTACATATGTAACTAATGGATTTACACTTCAGAGGATTGAGGTTCACTTGACATGCTCTGTTTAGAACTCTCTTAAGCTTTCGATCATGTTGTGTTTTACCATTGCTTCCGACCAATAAATCATCTACTATTATGGCACAAGGATAACCCCCCCCCCCCACATATTTGCTCCATTGCATGCTGAAAAATTTCACTTGCAGAATTTATTCCAAATTGCATCCTAAGGAATCTATGTCTTCCAAATGTGGGGTACTGAATGTAGTCAGTAGTGAAGATTTGTGATCAAGCATCACTTACCAAAATTAACTCTTTGCAACCAAGACAGAAAAAACAGTGGCATTCGGTTTCAAGGCTGCGACTTTGACTGTACGCATAGAATGATGCGATCACTTCAATGCTTTGTTCAGATTTCTTGGGTCAGTACGTATTCTGATCTCATCTGAGCCTTTTTTTATGAGCTGCTATCATGGACGACACCATTCGATAGGTTCTGCAACTAGACAAATTACACCTTGTTGCACCATTTTATCCAGCTGAGCTTTGACTTTTTGTTGCATAGCTATGGGAATTCTTCTTGCTGGTCTGACCACTGGACTGATCTCTGGGTCTAGTTTTAGAGAATATACCACTGGAAGTTTGCCCAACTTGTCATTGTAAACATCAGCATACTCTAAAAAAATAGTGTTAGTGAAGCTGGAACTGGAACACGTGCTTATTTGATGAACTTCTTTGTAAAATAAGGCAGATTCATTCTCAAACTGTCCCTCAAACCCAATAATGACTGCACAGGTCTTTGAACGATATAGAATAATAGCTGTAACAGTTCTTGGTCACATAACATGAAAGCACTACTGAGCCTTCAAGCAACAAGTGTCACACAACTAGTCATGTTTAGTTTATCAGCTCTGACCTTTGCAAAAGTATCTGCAGACATAACATTATACTTTGAACCAGTGTCTGCTTTGAACTCTGTGGATTTACCATTAACCTGAACAGTACAAAACACTTAATTTCTTGCCAGTACATCTACTGCATCAATCTTTTCACCAATCACAGAGACACCATCTGCATATAAAGCGGACTGTTACAGGTTTACTTGATATACTTGCTTTTTTGAGTGACCCTTCTGTGTAACTGTGTTAGGTCTACTTATTTATTTTATTTTACTTATTTTACATTTGTTGACCAGGAGTGTCCAGCTATTGCCCTTTCACAGTGGAGGCCTGGGGAGAAAAGCTCCAAACTTGATTTACTTGAGTTACAAAATCTTTGAAAATTATTCTATTTCTTACATTTGTGGCATTGCTGACCAAATGCTATGCACTTTTCTCTTCTGGACTCATGGTTGGCACCATAATTGTGACAGTAAGCTTGATTTGGGTTTTGCTGATTCACCCTTATACTGTACTGAGCAGCGTCTGTTCTGCACTGAGCATGCTCCTTTAACCGAACTGGTCTTGGAATTTGCTAGACGACTGCAGGTTTTACCTGGAAGTCCTGCAGGGGCTGCTGCTGACATGGGCTTAGGCCTCCTTTTGCCAGTCACATGCTGCATGCTGTCTACATTAGCTCTGGAGCCTGTTGAAACCATGCTGTTATCACTAGCAAGCATGCTTGTGTGCCTTTCTGTAACTTCATGGATATGACAAATCACAATGGCTTTGCTCACTGTCACGAAGTAAAATCTTTCTCACAGTAGCATTATTAATACCACACGAGTCTATCCTTTATTAAATTATCTAACTTATACATTTTAGCTTTGTTTCTTAGGTCAGTAATGTAAGCTGCAAAAGTTTCCCCTTGCTTTTGATCTGTCATGTAAAACAAATGCCTCTCTAATGTAATACTATTGTCACCTCACCCACTCGCATCCACAAGCCCACCGAAAAAGAATCCATCCTTGACTGGATTCTCATAAATACTTCCCCCTCATTCTACACAGTAGGCACCCTCCCGGAAGATATGAGTGATCACTTTCTAACTTACATACTTCGACATAAATCCAATTTACTTCTACCTACAAGCTTTAAAACCATACGCTCTAACAAGAACTTTAACCCTGAATGCTTCCAAAACGAACTTAGACACTGTAACTGGTCACTCCTAAAATACCTACAACTTGATGAAGCAGTAGCCTACTTTAATTCAAAATTTCTTGAAATTCTTAACCTCCATGCCCCTATCCGTACCCTTAAAAATAGGACCAAAATTGCACCCTGGCTTACAAAAGAAACTAAGCACAAAATGTTGCTAAGAAACAAACTCTGGTCAAAATGGCATGCTTCTAAAGACCCATCTGATCACACTAAATTTAAACAGCTTAGAAACTCCACTAAATCTTCTGTACGACTTGATAAAAAAACTTTTTCATTCATCTCCAGCAAAATAACCACCAAAACCCTAAGAAATTCTGGACAGGAATTAATGCTTTACTACACCCTGGCACATCTAAGACACCCACCCCTGCCAGTACTACCAAAAACACTCCTAAACAGATAGCTGACTCCTTTAACAACTTCTTTACTGAAGTGATCCTGTCCATTGCTAACTCCCTTCCTCCCGTGGCTTCTCTTTCACCACTGTCCTCCTTTCCATCTCCTCCCACTTTCCAACTACAACCTGTCTCTACATCCCTCATCAGTTCCCTCCTTCTAAAACTCAAACCTTCTACCCCCTCTGCTGACTTACTACCTGTGCAATATCTTCAAACTGCAGCCAAAGCAATTGCCTACCCTGTCTCTATCCTAATAAACAGAGCCATCAATGAAGGCACTATCCCTTCCATCTGGAAAATCTCTCATATTATTCCCCTTCATAAGGGTGGGACCTCATCTGAACTTTCAAACTTCCGTCCAATTGCCCTACTTTCTCCCTTAGCTAAAATCATGGAAAAATGCATTCACCAACAACTGCTTGACCACCTCCTTCTAAATGGACTACTAGCTCCCTCCCAGCATGGATTTCGTCCCTCCCATGGCACTACTACTGCCCTTCTTTCCTTTACTGATCACATAAATAAAAACTGCAATAATAACATCCTCTCATCTGCTGTCTTTATAGATCTCTCAAAAGCATTCAACATGGTTAATCATCAAATTCTCTTGAATCTTCTGAAATCACTTTCACTTGACACTCTGGCACTACAGTGGTTCAAGTCTTATCTAGATAATTGAAAACAGGCTGTCCTCTGGGAAAACACTCTATCCTCCCCTCTTCCTGTCTCACTTGGAGTCCCCCAAGGATCTATCTTAGGTCCCCTTTTATTTTCCATATTTATCAATGATCTTGCTTCTAGCATCCCCCAAGCCATAACCATACAGTATGCAGATGACTCCACCTTAGTCTCCTCAGCCTCTAACCCAACCGAACTTCAATCCCTCACCCAAAATGTCTTTCAGCTTGTAGAAGAGTGGTTTTTACAGCAATGTCTCCTCCTTAACCCTAAAAAGACTAAACTACTGGTGTTCACTCCCACACAAAAATCTTCACCACTCCACTTCTCCATCGTATCTAAAAACGGCACAGTTATATCTCCTGATGCATCAACCAAACTTTTAGGGGTTACCATCGATCATAGCCTAAACTATGACTCTCATATTAATACCACTATTAAATCTATTAATAAAAAGCTTGGCTCCCTGTATAAAATCAAGTCTTTCCTTACTCCTACAGCCAGAATTACCATTGCCCACTCCCATCTTATCTCTACTCTGCTGTATGCATCACCTTTATATACAAATCGATCTAAAACTAACCTGAACAAATTGGCTACTTCCTACAATAGTATAGCTAGATTTGCTACCAGCTCCCCTTTTAGATCTCACCATTGCCTAAATTTAAAACAACTTGGCTGGCTGGAACTTGAAAATCAACTTTTATCACAGCAACTTATAGTCACCCAAAAAATCCTTTACTTCCCTGAAAAAACACCTATCCTTACTAAACTTATTAGTCCCTATAAAAATCTTTCTAACCTTCGCTCTTCACACAAACTTTTAGTATCCACACATAAATCTAATAATAAAGCAGGTGACTCACTTTTCTCCTATATAGTGGGGAAAAGCTGGAACCTTCTTCCTAAGGACCTCACTATGATCTCCTCTTCCTCACTCTTCAAAAAGAAACTCAGACTTCATCTTACTAACCACTGGCCCTGCCCATGCAGCACCCTGACTAAAATCTCTCCTCCTTTACAACACTACATTCTCTCTTCCTATGCTTACCCTCCCTACTCTCTTCTCATTCCTTAGGCCACTTAGCATGTTACTTTGAACTACCTTCTCCTTGCTTCTCATATTAGATTTTACTTCTCCTTACCCTACTTTTACCAAACCTCTCTGTACTTCTCTCCTCTTTCCTTTTGTCTTTTTGTTCCACTACTACTCTCCTCCCTATTTCCTTGCACTCTCTTAAAAAAAAAAAAGTATTTTATGTACAGATTTAAAGGAATGAGGTTTTCCTTTTATTTTAGCTGTATTGTTAACATTTGTAAACTATTATGTATTTCTTCTTGTCCTTTGATTTGTTTTAAATTGTCTGTTCTTTTGGAGCTTTTCTCCCCGGGCCTCTACTGAAAATGGACATATATCCAGTTAGACTAGCCCGGTCAACAAATGTTAAATAAAATAAAATAAATACTAGTCTGGGGGTTGCACATTTCTCTGAATTTGCACTTCAAACACTCAGGGTCTTCCCTTGATTCAGCCTGCACAACAAATTGACAAATTTCTCCTTTACCTTCATACACTGCTGGTGCATATACAAATGAATTCTCTCTTTCAATCGCTTTTGACTCTGCTAGGTTTAGCAAAATGAATGCCCTGGTGCATCATCTTTATCAGAATAAGCTGCTTGTATAAATGTATCATACTCTTGCTCAAATATTCTCCAATTCTCTGCAATATTCTGATGAAATACAAGTGGTTGTGGCTTGCAAAATCCATATGCCATATTAACATACCTTAGTGAAGACTTTGCAAATATACACAAATACATACACACACGTGCTTGAAATTTATGCCAGTGCTTGCAATAGCACAGTAAGCCTCTCGGTAACTGAACTTTACGAAATAAGTCTCCTGGGCACTGTAATACTTTGGAATCACTTCACTGTAAAAGTTGTTTGTCTTGAAATTATTTTACTGTGAAAGCCATTTATCTTGAAATTATTTGACTGTAAAAGTCATTTACCATCATTTTAAGAAACCTTTCGAATAACTGCATAGTGAGAATAAACTGGGCAATAGAAGCTGAGGGCAAGAAACATTTCAAGCCAACTGTACTTTACAAATAAAATATTTGAAAGTAATTGCAATTTACAAATAAACTGTTTTGAAGTAATTATACTTTGCGAATGAACCAGGCAGAAGAAGCTCATTGTGAGAAACACTTTGAAATAACTGCACTTTGTGACTAACAGTACACAGCACACTGAAATTTCCCAAAATGCCTGCACTTTGCCTAGTGCTCTCTACAGTGCAAGAGACACTCTGTAATGGCAGCACCTTGCGAAATAGACATACCCAGCACAAGAAACTTTTTGAAAATGGTTGTATTTGACTGCACTTCACAAAATAGTTGCACTTTGCACACAACAAACTCTTTGGAATGAATGCACAGTAGTAAACACACACTCTGTAAGCACTTCACCCACTTTGAGATACTTCAAACAACTCTAGTTATGCTATTCAAGGCTTCAATAAATGTGAAGTAGCAATTTATGCCAAAACACAGAAATCTGCCAAACCACATAGTCACCTTGCTTTATTTATGCTCAATGTACCCTTTTCTGCCCCTTCTGTTATATTAATTTTGCTCATTTAATCGCTTAATATGCCCTTTATACTTTCATGTGCTCATTTTAACTCTAGACATGCTCGTTTTACAATTCTGAGGTAGTTCTAAACCCCTTATGTACTTTTATGATACTCGTTTTCACAAATAACCTAATTTCAAGCATTTTGTTTCATTAATGAGTTCTTTGAACTACCTTCTCCTTGCTTCTCATATTAGATTTTACTTCTCCTTACCCTACTTTTACCAAACCTCTCTGTATTTCTCTCTCCTCCCTTTTCTTTTTTGTCTTTTTTACTTCTCTATCCCTATTTTCTCATTTGCTTAATAAACATGTCTGTGCTATTCGTTTCCTTAGATTTTGTTTCATTAATGAGTTCTTTGCTTCTCGTTTCCTTAATAAACATGTCTGTGCTATTCGTTTCCTTAGATTTTTGTTTCATTAATGAGTTCTTTGCTTCTCGTTTCCTTAATAAACATGTCTGTGTTATTCGTTTCCTTAGATTTTTGTTTCATTAATGAGTTCTTTGCTTCTCATTTCCTTAATAAACATGTCTGTGCTATTCGTTTCCTTAGATTTTGTTTCATTAATGAGTTCTTTGCTTCTCATTTCCTTAATAAACATGTCTGTGCTATTCGTTTCCTTAGATTTTGTTTCATTAATGAGTTCTTTACTTCTCATTTCCTTAATAAACATGTCTGTGCTATTTGTTTCCTTAGATTTTATTTCACTAATGAGTTCTTTGCTTCTCGTTTCCTTAATAAACATGTCTGTGCTATTCGTTTCCTTAGATTTTGTTTCATTAATGAGTTTTTTGCTTCTCGTTTCCTTAATAAACATGTCTGTGCTATTCGTTTCCTTAGATTTTGTTTCATTAATGAGTTGTTTGCTTCTCGTTTCCTTAATAAACATGTCTGTGCTATTCGTTTCCTTAGATTTTGTTTCATCAATGAGTTCTTTGCTTCTCGTTTCCTTAATAAACATGTCTGTGCTATTCGTTTCCTTAGATTTTGTTTCATCAATGAGTTCTTTGCTTCTCATTTCCTTAATAAACATGGCTGTGCTATTCGTTTCCTTAGATTTTGTTTCTTTAATGAGTTCTTTGCTTCTCGTGTCCTTAATAAACATGTCTGTGCTATTCGTTTCCTTAGATTTTGTTTCATTAATGAGTTCTTTGCTTCTCATTTTCTTAATAAACATGTCTGTGCTATTCGTTTCCTTAGATTTTGTTTCATCAATGAGTTCTTTGCTTCTCGTTTCCTTAATAAACATGTCTGTGCTATTCGTTTCCTTAGATTTTGTTTCATCAATGAGTTCTTTGCTTCTCGTTTCCTTAATAAACATGTCTGTGCTATTCGTTTCCTTAGATTTTGTTTAATTAATGAGTTCTTTGCTTCTCGTTTCCTTAATAAACATGTCTGTGCTATTCGTTTCCTTAGATTTTGTTTCATCAATGAGTTCTTTGCTTCTCGTTTCCTTAATAAACATGTCTGTGTTATTCGTTTCCTTAGATTTTGTTTCATCAATGAGTTCTTTGCTTCTCGTTTCCTTAATAAACATGTCTGTGCTATTTGTTTCCTTAGATTTTGTTTCATTAATGAGTTCTTTGCTTCTCGTTTCCTTAATAAACATGTCTGTGCTATTCGTTTCCTTAGATTTTGTTTCATTAATGAGTTCTTTGCTTCTCGTTTCCTTAATAAACATGTCTGTGCTATTCGTTTCCTTAGATTTTGTTTCATTAATGAGTTCTTTGCTTCTCGTTTCCTTAATAAACATGTCTGTGCTATTTGTTTCCTTAGATTTTGTTTCATTAATGAGTTCTTTGCTTCTCGTTTCCTTAATAAACATGTCTGTGCTATTCGTTTCGTTAGATTTTGTTTCATTAATGAGCTTCTCATTTCCTTAATAAACATGTCTGTGCTATTCGTTTCCTTAGATTTTGTTTCATTAATGAGTTCTTTGCTTCTCGTTTCCTTAATAAACATGTCTGTGCTATTCATTTCCTTAGATTTTGTTTCATCAATGAGTTCTTTGCTTCTCATTTCCTTAATAAACATGTCTGTGCTATTCGTTTCCTTAGATTTTGTTTCATTAATGAGTTATTTGCTTCTCGTTTCCTTAATAAACATGTTTGTGCTATTCATTTCCTTAGATTTTGTTTCATTAATGAGTTGTTTGCTTCTCGTTTCCTTAATAAACATGTCTGTGCTATTCGTTTCCTTAGATTTTGTTTCATTAATGAGTTCTTTGCTTCTCGTTTCTTTAATAAACATGTCTGTGCTATTCGTTTCCTTAGATTTTGTTTCATCAATGAGTTCTTTGCTTCTCGTTTCCTTAATAAACATGTCTGTGCTATTCGTTTCCTTAGATTTTGTTTAATTAATGAGTTCTTTGCTTCTCGTTTCCTTAATAAACATGTCTGTGCTATTCGTTTCCTTAGATTTTGTTTCATCAATGAGTTCTTTGCTTCTCGTTTCCTTAATAAACATGTCTGTGCTATTCGTTTCCTTAGATTTTGTTTCATTAATGAGTTCTTTGCTTCTTGTTTCCTTAATAAACATGTCTGTGCTATTCGTTTCCTTAGATTTTGTTTCATTAATGAGTTCTTTGCTTCTCGTTTCCTTAATAAACATGTCTGTGCTATTCGTTTCCTTAGTAACATGTTTTATGCCCTTGCAATGCTCTTTTTTATCTCTTTTAATAAATAAATATTTTGTGCATGTTTTCTTTACCTTTGTCTTACTTCTGGCCCTTTATTTTGCTCTCAGTTCACTTAGTTTGCCTTCATTGTTACCTCTCCGCACCTTGTGGCTCTGAAGAGTAGTCTTCACTATCCCAGTTCTGACACCATGTCGCTCGCCAGTTAAGAAAGAAACAGGCGAACCTTGTGGGTTCTTGTTCAAGCAGCTTTATTATATGCAAACACATCATAAATGAATCTAAGTAACTATAACATAAACACACTAGCTATCATGCACAAAGATGTTAACACTCTGGCTGCACCTTCAAAATGCCACTGAAGCTGACACGTGCTTGGAATTTATATGCACACACAGACTTTAGAAATGCTTCTTAAAGGTACAGCACACCTGTTACTGTACAACAAGTATTGCAAAATATCTGCTGCAAAAATTGTCTTCCCTGGTTTTGATATGTGCATACCATTCTGTCTATGCACGTGTGCCCAAAATTAGGCACGGATGCTCTGCACATTTACATTGTTTAAAAAACAAGACATTTTTTCATGTAGGCATTTACCCAAAAGATCTTTTCTTTTGCAGTAACCTGGCACCTTTCTATATGTGATTTGAGAAATATATGTTCTTATTCTTCCCTCATTTATTTCATGCTAGAAATGTATGCATTCCTCTAGGTCATCAGCGCTTGACTGTGGTGGTCTATCCACTCCAACAATTGTTATATGTTCCAAGGCTGTCTTTATTGTCACAGTTATGCAATCTATAGTGTTGGTGTTATAACTGAATAATCACACGTCTCATAACTATCTTTAATCCTTCACCTGTGTTTTTGTTAAAACATCTTTTGCAATAAAAACATTTATACCCTGACAGAACTGTTTTATAGTCATTGTTCTTTAACCATGTTTCACAAACAATAACATCAATCTTATGCGAATGTAGCAAATTTTGCAAATAAAAAAATATATTATTAATGCTGCTAGCATAATCAACCATCAAAGATGCATCAAATGTTGCTGTCTATGACAAGTTAAATTTTTGACCTGGCAAAAATCCTGCCTTGTGTTTGACAAGTATTGCAAAATATCTGCTGCAAAAAGTGTCTTACCTGCATTTGACAAGTGCATGCCATCCTGTCCAAACATGTGTGCCCAAAATTAGGCATGGATATCCTGTGCATTTCCATTTTTAAAACAGGTATTTACCACAAAAATATTTTCATTCACTGTGACTTGACTCTTTTCTGTATGTGATTTGTAAAAAAATATGTCCTAACTCCAGTACAAGCTATGCCATCTGTGAGGGCTGTAAATTCCCTGACAGTCAGAGTCCTTGTGGATGAGATAATTTGTACCAATATTAATAAAAACAGATTCATACTTTCTAATATTAAGGAGTCTTAATACCTTTCTCACATCCTCTGTATTTGCTCATGGCAAGCATAATACTATTCGATATTCATTATCTTATCTGCAAATTTATCAGTTTCTCTAATAATTGAGTCTCCAATTACAAGACTACCTTTTCTGACCAGATCTGAAGAAAATGTAACTTCTAATTTAGTAATACCAACTCTTATTAGTTAGAAATGAATGATCTTCACCACTATTAATTGTATTAATCGCACTGTTTTCATTGCTTATTACATTTGCAGGCATGTAATTCTCATCCAGCTGACTTTATATAACCACAGCTTGAGCCATGTTGTAATGATACCCTATTATTTTGGCCAAAAATCTGGACAGTTAATTAGCATGAAGTTTGCATAGCTAAAAGTATAACTTCTCCCACTCCCAGTCGTACTGTGGGATACCAGCACTCAGAAGCTCAAGCATAAAACATTATAAAAAAGTGACATGACAAAATGATGGAAAATATAACTAGAATAATCATGTTTTATTTAGATTAAGCTAGTAAACTAATGGTACTAATGTGATTCATATGTAACTGCCCTGCAAACTTCTCAACTATCTAGAAGTTTGTGGAATGATTTAAGAAACAAGATTAGTAGCACTCCAAGATGTTCTTCATCTCACATTGCTGCAGTCCTAACACTCGGGTAGTCCGCTGTCCCTCGGTCGGCCCGAATATCAGAGTATAAGGCTGACGTCGGTCAAGGCGCATTTGACTGACATCAGAACGTCAGGGTACAAATGCGCATGACCGACGTCATATCCTCCGTCTTTTTTGCCGCATGGTCCGATGCAGAAGCAGTGTTGCAAGTGCCGTTCGGCGTTCTGAAATATTTCGAATTCGGAGTTTCAGACCGAAGTCAGAGTTGGTTAAGTACCCCGTTGGGGAATATTTTGGTTTTTTCTTGCCTCAGTGGTTTACCGGATGTCAGAAAAAGTGAATAACTGTATTTCTTGTGGGAAACAGATACCGCATAGGGATTACCATAATTTGTGTATACCTTGTCTGGGACCTGAGCACGACGTTGTTGGGTGTCGCTTTTGTGCTAGGTTCAATAAACACACTATAAAGCGAAGGTTGGATTGTGCTAGGTTGGTCTTTGGGAAGCGGTGCAATTACAATATGCCGTCGGATGCTCCGACGCCGGCTTCCTCAAAGAAGCGCAAGGACAAGGCAGTTAAACCTAGGTTAGAGGAGTCGTCCGAACCGGACGCCGTTTCTTTAGAGGCGTCAGTGGAACCGGTGGTTCCGACGGAGGCCTCTCTGGAGTCCCAGGGAGAAACTTTGTTTTTACAGGATGTGGCCTCCCAGGAGGCAGGTCAGGCTGTAGGGGCTTCTCAGATAACTGTACTCTCCTCCCTTCCTAAGGTGTCTAGGCCCTCTCTTTCTGCTTCCAAGGCTTCTCCTAGAGGCAGGTCTAGTTTTGCTTCTGTGGGTGTCCCTCCTAGTTCTTCAGGTTCTGTGCCCAAGAAGCACATGTTTAAAATGGCAGAAGATTTAATTACTTTAATTAGAGGCTCTATGCCCCCTCCTGATAAGAGGCCTAGGATGGAACCTGTGTTGGGGGATTATGAGCAGGCTTCGGATGTGTCTGAGTCTTCAGCTGAAGACTTGCAGGAGTATTCTCATTATTCTGATTCTGATGTGGATGATTCCACTCCTTCTGCTTCTCCTCCTGAGGATTTTTCTTTTTCAGAGACCCTTCACTCCATGAGAGAGCATTTTAAATGGGAAGGTCAGGATTTCTCTGATTCCAGGAAACGGCTTAGGGAATTTTTGTTTTTGCCCCAGCATAGGCCTTTAGCTATACCTCCTGTTCTGAATGTGGTGGAAGATGTGTTTGCAGAGGCTTATCTTAATCCTGATTCTTTGCCTCCTGCTCCTGTTAAACCAGATAGGTATTACAGGGTGCCTGAAGCTCATAAGTATCTTTTTAAGAGTCCTAGGGCAGATCCAGAAACTGTTAGCCAGGGGCCTAAGGGTGTTAAGGCTTCTGTTGTCAAGAATCCGGTTCCTGCAGATAAAGAGGCCAGGGCCTTGGATAGATGGGGAAAGAAAGTTTATACTTCTTCCACTCTAGCCATGAGAGCTTTGAATTGCCAGTTTCACATGTTAAAATATCAAAATTATCTCCTTTCACAGTTGAAATCTAAGGTTGATGCTCTGGCGGAAGGTATTGATTGTAAAGAGTTGCAAGATTTAGTGCATGTTTCTGAACAGGTGGGTAAGCATTCTTTGCAATGTGGTTTTGATGCTGTACAGGCCTCGTCTAGGGTGGCTGCCACTGGGTCAGTTCTTCGCAGGCATGCCTGGCTGAGGGATCAAAATTTATCTGACCATGTTAAAACTAGGATTTTGGATGCCCCTTTGCAATCTGATGTCTTGTTTGGTTCTCCTGTTGAGGCAGTTTTAAAGAAAATGGAAGACAAGGCTAAGTCTATGCAGACTGTTAAAGATTTTTGCAGGTTCAGCCTCCAAAGTTTAGTAGAAATTGGCCTACTAAAGGGTGGACGTATCCTTCTTATGATTCCCAGTCTAGGGGTAGATCTAGACGTGGCAGGGGCAGAGGTCAGGGCTCTTTCAGGCCTAGAACAGGGAGTTCTCCTGCACAGTCTTCGGTGAGGGCAGGGGTCAGTCCTTTCGTAAACAGACCCAATGACCTACCTTTTCAGCTGCCAGAACCTTCTCGCCTGGCAGCACCTTTGGGAGGAAGGTTGGCACTTTTCAAAGAAAATTGGAGTTTGATTACCCAAGACAGATGGGTACTGGATATCATACATCACGGTTACAGGTTTTATTTCCATACCTTGCCTCCTTTCAAAGGCATGCCAGACATTCCTCCTCAACAAAGAATAGAGGCTCACAAGCAAATTTCTCTGTTACTCCAAATAGGGGCCATACAGCCGGTTCCTATGCCAGAAAGGGGCCTAGGATTTTATTCTCGCCTGTTCCTAGTACCAAAGAAGGGGAACACGTGGAGACCAATTTTGGATTTATCTATCCTCAACACTTATCTGGACATTCCCAAGTTCAAAATGTTGACGTTGCAGCAGCTTTTACCTCTGCTGGGCAAAGATCATTGGATGGTAACTTTGGATCTCAAGGAGGCTTACCTTCATGTTCCTATCAGACTAAGTTGCAGGCAGTATCTGCGTTTTCGAGCTGGGACTTCTCACTATCAGTTCTCTGCATTGCCCTTTGGCTTATCTACTGCGCCCAGAGTGTTCAAGAAAGTTCTGGCTCCAGTGATAGCTTTCTTCAGGCTAAAAGGAATACAGATCTATCCTTATTTGGATGACTGCCTGATTCTGGCTCAAGGAAGGGAAGAGCTTCTTCATCATTTGGAATATGTGATAGCAGTGCTAAGATGCCTGGGGTATTCTGTGAACGAAATAAAGTCCAGTCTAGTACCCTCTCAGGACATGTGCTTTCTGGGTGTGAGACTGAATACAGCATCCCAGATGGCCTTTTAACCCCGGACAAACAAAAGAGTCTATCCCTTTACTTCCATCAACTATCTCATCAGTCCGGGCTGACTGCAAGGACAGTCCTTCAAGCCTTAGGGTTCATGGCATCTTGTATTCTGGTGCTTCCCAATGCCAAACTGCATATGAGGAAGCTACAATGGTATCTCAAAAATGTATGGACACAGCACTGCCAGGATCTGGACACTTTCATTCAAATAATACCTTGCATTCAAAAGGAATTTTTGTGGTGGGCTCAGGAATGTCACCTAAACAAGGGACTCTCTGTGACCCGGCCAGAGGCGAGTCAGATTTTAACGACAGATGCCTCAGACAAAGCTTGGGGAGCTCATCTAAATGGAAAGTGGATACAAGACAAGTGGCCTGCCAGACTACAACATCTACATATCAACATGAAGGAGATGTTAGCAGTCCAATTTGCATTAATAGCTTTCAAGGATTTACTTCTTCCAGGGCAGGTGTTGATTCTAACAGACAACACAACTGTCATGTGGTACATCAACAAGCAAGGGGGAACACATTCTTATCCTCTATGCAGGCAAGCAATGATTTTGTGGGAGACTGCTCTCAGTTTACAACTAAGTCTTCAGGCAAGGTTTCTGCCGGGAGCACAGAACTCCTTAGCAGATGTGTTAAGCAGACAAATCATGGATCCCCACGAGTGGAAACTGGATCTTCATGTATTTCAGAAATTGACAGTGTCCTGGGGAACTCCAGACATAGATCTGTTCGCTTCTCCACTAAACCAATAGCTGCCAAAGTTTTGCACAAAGCGGTTTCATCCCACAGCTTGGAAAGTGGATGCTCTTTCTTTCAGTTGGAAAAATCTTCATGTGTATGCCTTTCCACCTCCGCCTCTCCTCCCAAAGGTACTTCTGAAGGTCAGACAGGACAAGCCAAGGATGATTTTGATAGCTCCAGATTGGCCTCGACAGCACTGGTACCCATTACTGAGAAGTCTAGTACGGAAGCCTCCATGGCCTTTGCCTTTGATTCCACATCTGTTGTCCCAGGAGGACAGTCATTTGCTCAATGTCAAACTTCACTCTCTTCACCTAACAGCATGGCATATTCTGTTTTAAACCATGGAGGGTCTCAACTTCCACAACAAGTTTTGAATGTGATTTTGGAAGCTAGAAGGCCTAGTACAAGGAAAGTGTACGCAGATAAATGGAAGAGATTTTTATTTTGGAGTGCAGCTAAGGATTTGGATGTTTCTGAGCCTGATTTAAGTGTGGCTCTTCAATATCTTACTGAGTTATTGGACAAAGGTTTGTCCTTCTCTTCTATTAAGATTCATGCTGCAGCAATTTCAGCTCACTACGATTGTGACCCACCATTGTTTTCTCATCCTTTGTTCAAGCAATTTCTTAGAGGGGCAAAGAATATAAGACCCCCACGAAGGGCTCCTACTCCTGCTTGGGATCTCAATTTTGTGTTGGAGAAACTCACTCTACAACCTTTTGAGCCTGCAGCTACTGCTGAGTTGAAATATTTGTCATGGAAGACTGCTTTTTTGTTGGCCATTACCTCTGCAAGAAGGGTTTCTGAATTGCAGGCCCTTATGGCAGTTGAGCCTTTCTTAATTTTCCATAAGGATAGGGTATCTTTACGTACTAATCCTTCCTTTATGCCTAAAGTGGTTTCTAGTGTGGCTTTAAACCAAACTATTCATTTGCCTACTTTTTATGCAAATCCCCAAACTAAAGGGGAAAAGATTTTGCACACTTTAGATGTGCACAGGCAGTTGCGATATTATTTGGATAGAACTAAAGGGTTCAGACAATCTCAGCAGTTATTAGTTTCTTTTGCTTTGTGCTCTCAGGGCAAGCCCATGTCAAAACAAACTATTTCTAAGTGGATTGGATTTTGCATTGCTTTCTGTTATTCCCATCATGGCAAAGAGATTCCAGCTGGGATTAGGCCTCATTCCACTAGGGCTACTGCCACTTCTACAGCTTTTTTGAGGGGGGTGGCTACTAAGGATATTTTGGAGGCAGCCACTTGGAGTTCAGTGCATACCTTCTCTAGGCATTACCACCTTCCACTGTACTCTAAATCCAGGGCTGGTTTTGCCACTGCTGTGTTGCAGGGCATTTTGGCAGCTCCTGCTTCATTATAGTTTAGCCATCCTCCCTTACCTCTGCTTTGGGATTCTACCCAAGTGTTAGGACTGCAGCAATGTGAGATGAAGAACATAGTACAGTTTTGTACCTACCATAAATGTAGATGTTCGAAGATCCACATTGCTGCAGTCCAATTTACCCTCCCTCCTTCCCCTCTGTAGTTTGAGGTGGTTGTGTGGGTTGGGTTATCCATCGGAGGTATATTGCATATTGTATATATTGTACATATTTTTGGTGTTAGGCTGGTTGGTTGTTTAGTTGTTGTCTATGGGTTTTGACCTTTCTTTTTAGGGTCTTCTGACATCTGGGGCAAGAAAAGACTGAGGATATGACGTCGGTCATGCGCAT
Organism: Protopterus annectens; assembly: GCF_019279795.1. Lineage (NCBI taxonomy): Eukaryota > Metazoa > Chordata > Ceratodontiformes > Protopteridae > Protopterus > Protopterus annectens. Next base: position 483,060,878 of record NC_056740.1, read on the forward strand.
TTGTACCCTGACGTTCTGATGTCAGTCAAATGCGCCTTGACCGACGTCAGCCTTATACTCTGATATTCGGGCCGACCGAGGGACAGCGGACTACCCGAGTGTTAGGACTGCAGCAATGTGGATCTTCGAACATCTACATTTATGGTAGGTACAAAACTGTACTTTTTCCTTTTCGTAATAATTTATCACTGCATAGGCAGTTATGTTATAGGAACAATGATTTTAGTAAAAAGGCTGTGTTGTCTGAATGTAAAGGTACTTTTCCCTGTAGGAGATGTAAGAGTTGCAAATATTTATATTCCAATTTCTGTTTTGAACAGCCTGCTTTGTACCATAGAATACAATTCTCTTTTTATGCTGATTGTTCCACTAGAAATGTTATTTATTATGCTTTTTGCAAGATCTGTTATGTGTTCTATATTGGGAAGGACAGAGCACTTGAACATTTAAATGATATTAAGAATGAGAAGGTGAGCAGTGCTTCAGCACAACATGTGCACAATCATGGCATTATAGTTTTTGCTTTTTTGTATTATAATTAATATCTCATAATGCTTGTGGTGGTGATATAAATAATAAGAGTGAAGTCAAAGAACTTCACTGGAATTTATATTTAAATGCATATAAATCACCTGGCATTAATGTTCATGTTTCTTTAAAACCTGTTCTGAAGGCATGGCCACTCCCACACTGGTACGTAGGTTGTTGTGCACTACGTTTTGGTATTGGGATGGAGTCGTATGCTCTGTGTAAGTTTATCTACATTTCTTACGTAATTTAAAAGTTATTGATAACTGAGTTTTATTTTGATTGTTTACAGAGTACTTTTATTGTATTAGAATGGCAGTCAATGATATATGTGTACGCTATATTTCTACTTAATACGTGATTGGTTAATTGATTATTTAAATTTGAAGTTAGCTTGTTTGATTTAGGTCTGATGAAGTGGACATTATTATCCATGAAAGCGCTTACCTGTCTCTTACTGTTTTGTTCATTAAAATTCTACTTTTAGCCGTGGTGGTTGTTTATGTATTATTTTACTTTACCAAGTTTGTGGAATGTCCCTGATTTTGCCTCGTATTTTTGCTCTGTCTCTTTTAATTTTTTGATTTTTCTAGTAAATCATTGAGAATTATCATGAGTCCATAATGCCAGACATTAGACTTATTGTTTACCAAATGCATTTTGATGGAAAACCTTTTGTTCTATAGAACAAGAGTAATATTTAAAAAAATGTCCTTGCATTGGCCCTCCCCTCTTGGCATGATTTTTGGCGTTGTCCACAATTTTGATCAAAGATGTTGAGAGGTTTGCTCCAGAGTAAAGAAACAGTGCACAGTAGGTAGACCATACGTGCTGCTTTTCAAAAAGAGGTTCAGATGCCTTCTACTTCCTTCACAGGCTGCTCTGCCATTGACAATATGCCATGAAATAGGTGATGAGGACAGTGACTTTGCATCTCGGGATATATGATGGAGGAAAATGGGTATTTCTCTTCATTTTCCGCTGAACAACTGAAAGAAAACAAGTGATGACATCAAGGAGGTGAAAGTTAACTGTAAATGGTCATGTTATAAAACTTCACTGGCACCACCTTTTGGTGAAAGAGAGTTATAATTGTACCAAACCCATTGTATAGGAAGGGGAAAACAAGTGGAGGCTGGATCTTTGGGATGGTTGAGGAAGGTTGCATCCTCTCAGCTTCAGCACCAACACATGCAAATAGGCATTATTCACAGCAAGAAACCCTTAAAACACTCTGTGCCATGCATTTTTGTTCAGAATTTTCAAGTGCAGTATTTTCATAAGTTCATAGGTGTTTACTAGACTAATGCCAGCTGAGACCTTTTTAAGCCTAGCCATGCATCCCAAATCTCTATAAAGTTCTGATACCCTTGAGAAGTGTAAGCAGGGGCTTGGAAAATGAAACATTTACTAGCAAGAGTCTGGGAGTTGAGCTATTTACAGGGTGGCAGTGTCCATTAGAGACATAGGTGCCAAACCAGGGATGAATGTCCTGTTTCCCAACTAATTGTCCAAGTTACACTTGGATTCGTTTAGGGAGGAACTCTGCTTCACATGGATGGGGAGCCTGTTCCAGCGAGGGTGGTTTCTCAGATGCATACTTGTCTTAACAGCTGGAACTATTTATATCACATGCAAGATTTAAATCTACAGAACAGGTAATCCTGGTGCTGTCTATTTTGTGGATATGCAGGACATCCATCAGGGTGGGGTCCAACAGTGCTTTATATGCCAGTGTAGATCTTCCTTCAGCAGCCTGTAGGAGACAGAATACAAGGTTAGGGTTTTGAGGTGGTTTGCATAGGACATTATTTATGTCCTGTATTTTTTAGTGAGGAACCTCATTCCATATTGTGCAATTTCAAAGATACAGTTGCCATCTTGTTCTTAAATGGAAAAATGTATGAAAACACTGAAATATATTCTTTGCTTTGCCATAATACACATTTTTTGAAATATTACATATGCTGAAGACTGTGCATGCCCAAGAATTCAAGACAGAAGATGCTTATCTACACATCACAACAACAGAGTCAAGGAGGTTTCTCCACTTCCATGTAGGAGATAGCCATTTTCAGTTTTTTGCCACCCTTCTTTCATCTCCTCTTGACTCTTAGAATGATGACCAAGTGCATAACAGTGGTAGCAGCACATCTTAGACTACAAGGGGCCCTGTGTCTTTCCATACCTGGATGACTAAGTCCTGGTGGCCCACACTAATGACAGTCTCAAGGTCTCCAAGAACTACCTTTTAATTCTGCTTCATACATTAAGGATAACAGTGACTATTGTAAAGTCCTAGCTGATGCTCATGCAGTCCACCACATTCAGGGGATGCAGGATGGACACTCTTGTCTTGTTGAAACTTTCTTCCACAAGAAAAAAAAATCAATTAGTATAAAAGCAATCGTCTTACAAATTCTTCACAATGTAGTGGTGGCAACACTGCTGTGTTGCAAAGCATTGGGTCTTAAGGATGCCCCCATCTGCAAGGTCTCTGATGCATGGTTTCACATGAGTGTGTTAGAACAGACACTTGGAGTACAATGGAAGCAGTTACTGGATCTGTTAAACTTCCCCATTAAGGTAAGCAAAAAGTGCAAGGATCATATCAAGTGGTAGATTCATGAATATAGACTATCTCTGCTACCGATCCTTTTAAACTGCTGTCCCAGTTTTGATGCTCACCATGGATGCTACTGCTTTAGGATGGGAGGCAATCCAAGGGACTTTGACTCAAACAGAGGCTGTACCATACATTAGTATTATAGAAATTAGGTCAGCCATTTTGACTTTGCAGGTATTTCAAGACTCACTCCCCCAAGTGCTTTCACCAACCATTCTAACAATATTGTAGTGGTGTGGCACTTGAGCAAGCAAGATAACACCTATTCCTATCCCTTTTGTTGAGTCACTGTGAGCATTTGAGAGTAGACCTTTGCACACAATAGCTTTTTCATAGGCAGTTATATCCCAGGACAAGCCATCTGTTTACCTGACAGGCTCAGTCATTGCCTGTTAATGCTTCATGAGTGGTCTTTCAGTTTGCTTGTGGCCAGGAATCTTGGATTGGAGATGTCTTACTGTGATCTTTTTGTGTTCTTAACCAATTATAAAAGCAGCAACTTCTTTCCCCTTATTCCTCCCTTGGGAGTACATGCCAGGGGTGCAGTCATACAGCATTGGCCCCAAAATGTTTCCCCTTACTATAGCCTCACCTGTGGTGGTGTTAACATTTATAAAACTGGTCTAACAGCTTTTTTGTTATCCAATTGCTTCGAGGCTTGCTGATTTAAAAATAGTCCGTATTTGTAATTTCCTGCATATACTGTTAGAAACTCCTTGTGTTCTGACTGAAGAGTGCTCTCAAAAAATCTGGAAATATATTGCTGATAAGTATATTTCTTGGCACTTCTTTTCAGAGTTCTGCATTGTCTTAATTTTTGCCTGACTGAATTATTTTATATATTTGCTGACTGAATTATTTTATATATTTTCTGGCAGTTTTTTTTTTTTTGTTCCTGATATGTACTGAAACTGAATTTCTCCCTCTCACCCACCCTATTCCTGTGGTGTTTGTTATAGTTGGTGGCTTTGCAGTTGCCCGCCCTGCCCCCTACTGTAAATTTGATTGGGGTCACTCCTCCCAGTCTAGTGTTCATTCTACCTAACATAGAGAGAACATTTGAGAAGGCCAACTGGCCAACCCACTTAGGTTCTTAACCTTGCATTATCTTCTGCTCCTCCTTCCTCCCCTTGCACTTTATTAACAAAAAAAAAGGAAAGATCTCTTTGTGTTCTGACTGAGTGAGCTTCTCAGCTGATAAGTATATTTTTTGGCACTTTTTAACTGTTTGGAGTTGAATACTGTATCTGTTTTACTGTATATGTTTTAATTTTTGAAAAAAAATCCTATCTTTATACTTGTTTCCCTCCTCTCAATAACCAGTAGAGTCCAGTTTTCAGATTTTGCTGAATTCTGAGCTGTTTTGTAGTTTCTGTGTTGCCCAGACCTTACTAAGATAGAAGGAAGCTTTGCTGTTCATCAGTGAGAGTGGTGAGCTTTGAGCAGCCTATCTGTCACTGAAGGAGAGGTTTCAACTCAGAATCTGTAGTTTTATTGGCAGTTTTGGGCTATTTCTATCCCATTCATCTTTCTGTTTAAAAACCAGTGTTTGCAAGGTTTTGTGCATCGCACAGTGCCATTTAACTAGTGTTAAACTATTCCCGGTGCCAGAAAGTCTGCTCTTCTAATTTTCCCTTAGAACTAGTCAGTTTTCTAGCTTTAGCACTCAAAACTGTTTCCTTGTACTCAGCACTTGCTCAAAACTCATTGGAAGCACTAAATAATCTACAGATGACTGCAGCACTAAACAATCTACAAATGACTGCAGCACTAAATAATCTACAAATTACTGCAGCACTAAATAATCTACAAATGACTGCAGCACTAAATAATATACAAATGACTGCAGCACTAAATAATCTACAAATGACTGCAGCATTAAATAATCTACAAATGACTGCAGCACTAAATAATCTACAAATGACTACAGCACTAAATAATCTACAGATTACTGCAGCACTAAATAATCTACAGATTACTGCAGCACTAAATAATCTACAAATGACTGCAGCACTAAATAATCTACAAATGACTGCAGCACTAAATAATCTACAGATTACTGCAGCACTAAATAATCTACAGATGACTGCAGCACTAAATAATCTACAAATGACTGCAGCACTAAATAATCTACAAATGACTGCAGCACTAAATAATCTACAAATGACCGCAGCACTAAATAATCTACAAATGACCGCAGCACTAAATAATCTACAAATGACCGCAGCACTAAATAATCTACAAATGACTGCAGCACTAAATAATCTACAAATTACTGCAGCACTCAACTTTCCTCACTTGTTAGGAGGAAAACAGTTTTTAGTTCTTAAATTAATAAGCACCTATCCAGGCATGTCTAAGGGTCAGCTCTCGGTATTTTCCCCCTGTCCACCCGATGAATCTGGGCATCTTGGGGCAATGTAGCAATTGCCTGATGTACACTGACAACCCTCTACTCCAACCACCCAACACTACAACCTGTGAGAGGTGCACTTATATAGCCAAACTGGAAGCCAAGCTCTCACCAGCCAAGACTGGACTAGATGGTCAAGAGGAGAAGGTAAACACCTTCACCACACCACACTCAACACATCGTCCATCAAAACCTACACCACCTAAACTCACACATAGTAACACAAAACACGCACCTACATTTGCGGAGGCTCTCAATAAAAATCTATCCAAACAACAGAGACCTTCAAAGCTGAAATGCAAGCAACCACCGCCTTCCAATACTACTCAAATGACACATAGCCCACAAAATCAGTGTGCCACTCAACCTGAGGCCCATAAGGTAAAACAACATACCCAACACACTAATCATAGGTTATTCTATAGTCAGGCACACTGATGTCCCACTCACCAGGCTAAACAAGGAGAAAGTTACTGTCAGCTGCCTGTTGGGTGCCAGGATCTACCACATAATGCATGGACTCAGGTCACTCCATAACAAGTACAAATATGACTTTGTCATTGCCCATGTTGGTGTGAATGACCTGAGATGTACCTCCCTGGACTACATGAAAAGAGACATGGAGGAGCTTTTGGATCATGTAGCCCAGTCAGGTATAACCCTAGCCCTGAGTAGCATTCTGCCATTGCCCAGAATGTTACCACAAAACAAGGACAAAATGATTGACTTCAACAATTGGCTAAGCTTCTGGTGTCATTCTAAGGGGATCCAGTGTCTGTCTTCCTGGGATGACATGATCGACAAACCGCAATGCTTTGCAAGAGATGGCCTGCACCTGTCACCCCTGGGATTCTGGATACTGGCTAAGGCTCTTGCCACCCCTATAGTGCCTTTTTTAGGTAAGGTTCAAATGACAAACTCCTACCATAGTAGATATAAGCAAGCAAAATCTGAGGGTAATGCTCAATGCTAGAAGTCTAAACCTCAAAATGCACTCACTTGAGGCACTCCTTAAAATGGAGAACATCGACATCTGTGCAGTGACGGAGACCTGGTTCAAGGCTCCAGAGAGCACCCCTGCATTACCAGGCTATAACTCATACCACACCTTTCGCCAACCTAACCTGGACCAAAGCACTAAAGGAGGTGTGTCCATATTCATTAAGGATATCCACACCTCCAGGCTAGTTACTCAACATAATCCATCCAAAATTATGCAAGTGAAACTAACTCTGGGCAAGACTGCAATCCAGGTTATAGCTTGTTACAGATCCCCCACCATGCCCCAGGATGCCCACTCCACATTTCTTGATATACTGGGTAATATTAAGGTACAGCCGAATACCCTAATAATGGGTGATTTCAACTACCCCACCATCAACTGGGAAAACTACTCCTGTACTAACTAATTTGCTCAACACTTTTTGGAATTCATAAATTCCAGCACTCTGGATCAGCTTGCCCATACCCCCACCAGGGACAGCAATATCCTGGACCTGGTCATTACCAATATGGGCAACTGATGTTCCACGCCAGAGGTCATCTCCTCGCTGGTCAGATCCGACCACAAGCTAATCACCCTAGACATCAATATCCTGCCCCCACCCTCCCATTAAAGAAATCACCATACAAAACTTCTCCAAAGCCAACCTCATGCTTCTTAAGACAGAAGTGGCAAGCTTCACAACACCCATACAGACAGAAAATAGAGGTATGACGGCTGAACCCTATACAAATGCACTGTATACGCACATACACAAGTGCATGGATCGTGCCATCCCCAACAGAACCAAGATGCTATTCTCCAAAAAAAAGGAAGCCTATATAGTGGTCCCCTGCCATAAACAAACTCTACAACAGAAGGAATAAGCTGTTGCAAAAAAAGAGTACAATTCCCTGATTGCAGGAACTCCCTGGTCAGCCTCAGTAAGAAGCTGAGATCCCTCATAAAATCCTCCGAAGCTAGTTACAAAAATAAAATCACCACTGATTCTAAAGACAACCACAAAGCATTCTATAGCTATGTCAAGAATCTCAATGGCAACACTCAGATCTGCTCTGAGCTACAGCACAATGGCACTAGATGTACAAAACCAACTGATATTACCAACATCCTGGCAGATAGGTTCAGTGCAATCTTCACCCCCCACCCCCCAAAAGGCCCATCACTATACTGGAAGAATGCAAAGCCCCTGTAATCATGGCTGCACAAGTAAAGACGGCACAGTCCAAAGCCAAGAACACAGCATCCATGGGATCTGACAACATCCCAGGCTGTGTTCTGCATGAACTACAGAACAGACTGGCACCCCACCTAAGTTCCATGTTCAATCATAGCCTCACTTCAGGCTTTGTGCCTACTGAATGGCGCACAGCGACAGTTATCCCACTTCACAAAGGGGGTGCCACCACAGACTCTGGAAACTACCCCCCCATTAGCCTGACGAGCCTGGTCTGCAAGGCCATGGAACGTATCATCTTGAAGCTTATAAACAAGGACATAGGTAACCTCCAAACTCTGGACCCCACTCAGTTTGGGTTTGCTAAAGGTACTTCATGTCTCCTAAACCTGATTGACTTCTTTGAAGTAGTCACCAGAGCTGTGGATGAGGGTAAGTTGGTGCACACAGCCTATCTGTCCTTGCCAAGGCTTTTGACACCATCCCCCACTCTGGAATTATAGATAAACTCACTAGACTGGGCATAAATCCATATGTCACAAGATGGGTGGCCAGCTGGCTCACTGACAGAACCCACACAATGAAAGTAGCTAACTCCAAATCCAACTTCAGACCAGTGACAAATGGAGTACCACAGGGCTCAGTCCTGGGTCCTGTCCTGTTTGGCATCTACTTCTGAGAAGTCCAGGCTAATACAGCAGGTATTTAGCTAATAAAGTTTGCAGATGACTGCAAACTATGTGCCATAATAGAATCCCCTAATGATGTGGACATTCTGCAAAGGGGCCTTGCTGAGACTGATGCTTGATATCAAAGTCATGGCTTCAAGCTCAAGCTCAGTGCCAAGAAGTGCAGTGTCATCCCCTTTGGGCAAACCCGGTACCCATGAACTACCACATATGTGGTAGCTCACTAAACACTGAAAGTGTGATAAGAGACCTTAGCACACAGGTGGACAGTAGTCTCTCCTTTGATAATCACATTGCCACAGTAGTCAGAAAATCCTTCTACGTGGCACACCTCATCACAAACGGGTTCACCTCTAGAAAAAAAAGAGGTCATTGTTCCTCTCTACTCATCCTTCATCAGACCCATTATAGAGTACAACATCCTGCTTGGCATGTACCTCGCAAGATATCTACAACAATTAGAAAGGCCACACAAATACCTCACTAAGAGGATTATCGGCCTCAAACAGATGCCATACACAGACTGTCTCAAAAAAACTCCAGCTCTACTGCGTCGCTTATCCCGTACTCAGAGGCAACCTCTGCCTAACATACAAGCCATGTCAAACCCAGATCTGTTGAACATGCTACACTTAAAGAAACCCCAATCCCTCCAAGCCACATGCTCCAGGGACCTAAACCTTGCCACCACAATAAACAGAACATACTGGAGGGATAGATTCCAGTCCCAGAGACTTCCCATGCTGTGCAACAGACTACCCATTCATGTCAAGCAAAGCTCCTCATTAGCCCTCTTTAACAAAAATTCCGACAACTGGATGGGAAATAGGACATTTACCCCGAGGATCACTTCTGTGGCTCTGCTAGACAGGGGCACAGGAAAATAACTTTCTTGGGTGGCGAAAGCCAGGGAACTTTTTTGGCTAGGCTTATATAGGCCCCAGGGCTAATAGCCTAGTACCTTCCTATGAACCTTCTGGGTAGGCATCTCAATATGACTCCAATGAGGAGAATTTAACTCATTCATCCAACAAGCTCCATGAAGACCTTCAGTCACTACACCACAGTTATGATTTCTCCAGTTCCAATTCCATCAACGTTCATGAACGCTTTGTACACAGACAGATGCTGTAGATCCAAAGAAGCCTTCACAATGACAAAAGAGCTCATCTGCAAATAAACTTCTATTTTTATTGTTAACCAGAAGACTGTTTCACTGTGGATTTTTACAAGACAATAAGCAATACATCTGGTAAAGCAGTAGTCTCTCTCTCTGTATAGTGCCTAGGGCTTTCTCATTAATATGGTATTACATTTGTCTGTATTACGAAGACTTAAGTTTCTAGTACTGGGCTAGAAAGCTAGTATGGCTCAGAGAAAGGATCTTGTAATTTTATACCTAGACAGGATAATCCAAGTACTTACCTCTGCTCAAAGATCCAATATGAGGAAACATAAAAGAGTAAGTGGACTTGTTTCTCTACCTGGGCTGTGGCCTAGAGCTTAGATCCTTTCACAACTCTTGTTCTTTCTGTTTTGGTTATTTTGACCCTGGCTTAAGCTATCCTTTTATCAGAGTTCAGTTCTCAGTCATTTTGAATTTCCATCAAGAGTCTAGCTCTTTATCCTTGACAATTCTAATAGTTTACAAGACTTTATACAAATGTACCTTTCTTTTGCATCAGTTAGTTAAACATTCTGTTCTTCCTGGGGCCTTTTACTTCATATTTGAAAACTTTGCACAACCTCCCATTTCAGTCAGGTGTTGCTGCCAAAGTCAAACCTGTTTTGTGGAAGACAACTCATGTTGAATTTCTGAATTCTATTTATTTTGTCTTTATGCCAACCATGCTTTAGTTTCATAAAAACAGTATCCATGAAAACAAATCCATCTTTTATGTGTAAATTTGCAGAGAGAGTTGATTTTGAATTTGGTAGTTACTATTCCACCATTTTCTCAAATTATGCTAACAAAGAGGAACAAAATTACCTATTATACTACAGAGATCAGATTTTATACACACAGTGCAAAAACAATTAGAAAAGATTCCCACTTGTTTGTACAGTAAAGAAATCTGGGCTGCAAAGTATCAGAATGACTTACAAATTGCATTAAATTGTGTTATGAGAAACACAATAGAACTTTAATGACTCACCCTAGAGCTGTTGCGTTTAGGGTCATGGCTGTCTTTCAGGCCTTATTTAAGAATGCTTCCCTGGATGATGATTGTGTGGTAGTCTAGTGGACATCACTGAATACTTTTGTAAAACACTATAAGTTGGATATGATCTCTTGATCTGGGACATCATTTGGTGCCACTATTATTCCAGGTATTCTTTCAAGTGGATATTTTGGAACCTGATCCTTCAGGTGATAATAATAGAACTTCATTCTCAGATCCTAATGCTGCATACTTATCCTAGTGGTATATGTAGAAAGGGAGTTCCTCCCCCATCAGCATCCCCACCATTATTTAGCCTGTAACTGGTGGACTTGTCCAGTTTAGTGGTTGTATGTGGATGTTGTGATGCTTGTGTTGTATAGTAAGGCTCCCATATTATATGGGCCTTCAAGTTCTGGACTTTGAGTTCTTGAAATCAGAGAATTATCACTAAAAAGAAGCAGCATTGATAGTCTGGGAAGATTCTTATAGCAGGACAGACCATGTTACTCTTATAGATTATGGCGATGGAACTACCGGTCTACATCTATTTATACCAAAACACACATATCTTTTGTGTATAGAGATGGTCAGCATCTATGGCAATGCAGAATATTATCTTATTACTCAGCTGGAAATACAAACTGGATTTGAAAGGGTGGTCATCAGGTCACCAAGCTGGTGTCATTTCCACTTTAATACAACACGATAATAGGACATTTTCATGATAATAGGACATTTTCTTACCTTGATTCATTAACGCCTGGTGATGCCACCAGGCATTTCTCCAGGTACATCCTACTGAAGCCTGTAGGAGTATAATTTTGTCTGTTCATATTTACATTAATGATATCAAACCCGCGCTGCATACAAGTTATTGAAATATTTCATCTTTAAGGTTACATGATGGACAAAACAACTACATTAACACTTGGCTTCTGTCTGGTGCAGGTAAAGAGATATTACTTATTTAATATGTATTTATATTGTCATAAATGTCATAGTTCTCTAAATATCTGAACAACCAAGTGACAGAAATGCTTAGCCTCATATGAAAGCTCTCAGCTGGTGTCAAAGTGCTACTAACAGTATGTGTGTAACTTGAGTGGTTACTGTGATATTGCGAGTTATTTACAAAATATTGCAAACTTAATAGTTAATATGTTCACTGTGACATATAAAAAATGTAAAACCTAGAAGCTAAAGAATGGTACCACTATAAAAATAGTTTTTGTGCTAAAGAGTTTGCAATTTGCACTATTTTATTAATCCCTGTGGTTCCATAGACATGAACATTTATTGGAATGTGGGGACATAACTTGATTTTATCAAAAAGCATAGGCTGTGTGCATTTGAAGTTACAGTGCAAACTTCCAGAGTTCCATTGGAGGGGCTGAGTTAAAGAACTCTGGGTGCAATAGGAAGAAAGTAACTTTTGACAGACCACCCTTTCTGTGAGAGAAGGGGAACCAGAAGTTGAGTAAGTCTACAAATGTGCCTCTCCCTAACTGAGAAAAGGGAAAGGGAGCAAACACCAGACACATTCATCAGAGTATATGAATCGAACAAAGACCAAGGTATAGTCTCAGAGATTTGTAAAGGTGCAAATATTTTACTAACGGTGTAGTGAGAGATAGAACCTACACCAGATGTTCTTTGTGTTTCACCGTTGCAGTCCTGACTTGTGGGATTTCCTGCTGTGGAAGCCCTTGGCCATCCTGACTACCAGAATAAAAATCTCCATCCTCCTAATGCTGGTGGATGCCCTTCCCTGACATCAGTATGCTGGGGTATAAAGGGAGCCAGCCGATGCCATAACATCAATCTTTTCTTGCCATCGGAGCCTGAAGCTGTGTTTCAGTGCATTGGTTGGTCTGCACCAGAGAGTAGTCTGGAATCATTACTGGGCACATTGCGGGTGCTGCGAAGAGCACTTTTGGCTGATATCAAAGATTAAAACAATACTAATTTCATGAACTTTAATCATACTTTTAAAATACAACAAAAAACCAGGCTTAAATAGTGGGAAGTATACTTGCTGTGTTCAATTCAAGTCAGTCACAAAAGGTAACCAGATGTTCCACAAAAAGAAACGAAGCTGTAACCTACAAACCGCTTTACTTTGCGAATTCTTAATCCAATAAAAAAGAGTCAAAATCACCATAGAGTGTTCATTCGAACCTACTCATCCACTGGGCAATAGCTTGTAGAAAAAACACGCAGCCAGCATGTAAAAATAAACAAATCTTCATCAGGCCACTCAGTCATTCGTTGAAAGCGCTAGCCCTGTGTTTTAATTATTTTAATAAACGTGGTTTCTACTGGACGCTTGGATTTATTTTTACATGCTGGCTGCGTGTTTTTTCTACAAGCTATTGCCCAGTGGATGAGTAGGTTCGAATGAACACTCTATGGTGATTTTGACTCTTTTTTTATTGGATTAAGAATTCGCAAAGTAAAGCGGTTTGTAGGTTACAGCTTCGTTTCTTTTTGTGGAACATCTGGTTACCTTTTGTGACTGACTTGAATTGAACACAGCAAGTATACTTCCCACTATTTAAGCCTGTTTTTTTGTTGTATTTTATAAGTCTTGTTTATTATCAGGCGAACAGGGTGTAGTGAGCATCATTTTTTGTTTTTAATCATACTTTGACTTAGAAATGGGGTGCATTCCTGCCATGGTATTAGAAACCCAAAAGATATGGAGAAATTAAAAATGAGAAAGAAGTCTTCTAAAGCTAAGTACCCCACTGGGGATCTCTTCTTCTTGCTTTAATTCATGTCAGACAAAGGTAACAATAGTCTTTGCTGTGGTAAACAAATCCCACACTGAGACTTTCATACTTTGTGTATCACCTGTCTAGGCCTGGATCACAATGTCTCTAGTTGTCATTTTTGCACCCGTTTCACTTTTGGCCTAGGGCTGAAATCTTAGCTAGGCCTCTTAGTTTGCAATCTTCCACTCATTGTTCAGTGGCATCCACCAGTCATCCTGAGGTTGAGCTCCCTAAAAGTAAGAAAAACAAATAAAAAAGTCCCAGGTTTAGGGCCTCAGATGACAACCTTTCATCATTGGCCAGTTCCCCAAGACTTGCTATCACTGAGGAAGGCAAAGTAATTTCTCAGTCCCCTTCTGCAACTGAGGTAATGGCACAGGCCTCTGTCGAGATCCTTATGGAGTAAGACATGCTGTTGGGTCATTGAACTTCTACACAGGCCTTGGCTTTCAGTTCATCGGTTGGAGTCACTCAGTAGACCTTGGCTTCAGACAAGTGATCGTATACCAATGACATTTCTTCGAGGCCTCAGCCTGCATCGGTTCTGCCTTACAAAGAGACTGGCCTCAGGATGGCGGATGTAGCTAGGTCCAAGACTAAAGCTATTTCTAAGAAGCATTCTACCTCAAGCCCTATGCCTAGGCCTACCAGCTCCCACTCAAAAGGGTATCAACAAGACCTGGTCAGGTTAGCTAAAGACCTCATCTCCTTAGTCAGAGCTAGGTAACCCTCTCTGGAGTCTTTCCCAAAGAAAAGGAAGAGTGATCCTACCCCTGAAGTTTTCTGTGAACCTCCCGATGTTCATCGTGTTTCACTGTTGCAGTCATGACTGTAGGGTTCTCCCCTGCCAGCAGGCAGTCCTCGGTCGGCCAGAATCCCAAAGTTTGGGTCCGGCGTCGGCTGTTCAACCATGCTCCCTGACGTCAGAGCGCCAGGAGTACAAAGCTGACAGCCGACGCCATCTTCTCCAGTCTTTCTTGCCATGCGGTGATAGCAGTTCGCAAGTGCCAGTCGGCTGACTCCTGACAATTTTTTTCTGATAAACTTCAGTCTGAAGACTTTCTTCTCCACTCAAAGCTAAGTACCCCGTTGGGGAAACCTTTTCTTGCTCCAGTCCGATGTCAGAAAAAGTTAATAATTGCATTTCATGTGGGAAGCAAATACCTCATAAGGATTTTCATTCTTACTGTATTCCTTGCTTAGGCCCTGACCACGACGTAGCTAGTTGTCGGTTTTGTGCTAGATTCAATCAACGTACAATTAAACGAAGGTACGATTTTGCTTTTCATTACTTCGGTAGGTGCTTTAACTACAAAATGTCGTCGGATACGGTTCCGGCTACCGGAGTTCACAAACGTCGCAAGGATAAAGACAGGCCTCCAAGGTCCAAATCTGATGATAGCGCACAAGCGGAGCCAGCTTCAGGCTCGGCTGTCATCAGTGAGGCACTTTTGCAGCCCCTGTCGTCGGCCATTTCAGAACCGATGGCCGAAACGGACTCTCATGAGGAGCCAACAAGGCCTTTAAATATCTCTATTGCAGAACCTTTGGATGGGTCCGGAGCCGCTGTGCAGGTACCGGCTTCCGAAGGGGTTTTCAGGCCTACTCTGTTTACAATAAAGGCAAAGCCGAAGACAAAGGCAAAGACTCCTTCTAAATCAAAGACTGTAACACAGGCCTCTTCTGAACCGGCTTCCAAGTCTCAGAAACAGTTACTCAGGATGGTGGAGGATTTACTTACTATGATTAGGGGTTCACATCCCCCTCCAGATAAAAGGCCAAGGCAAGATGTTTATTATGATTCCTCTGATCAGACTTCTGTTTCTTCAGTTTCCTCTTCTGACCAGGAATATTCTTTCCCTCCTTATGAGGATTCTGATGCTGAGGAATCTATTCCCTCAGCTTCTCCCCCTGAGTATTTCTCTTTTGGGGAAACTTTGCATGAAATGAGGGAACATTTCCACTGGGAAGGACAGGAGTATTCAGAATCCAAGAAAAGACTAAGGGATTTTCTTCTTCTCCCCCAACATAGACCCCTGGCTATTCCTCCTGTTTTGGATATTGTGGATGATGCCTTTTCGGAGGCTAATTTAACCCCTGATTCTTTTTCTCCTGCTCCTGTCAAGTCTGATAGATATTACAGGGTTCCTGATTCCCAACAGTTTTTATACAAGAACCCTACTGCTGACCCTGAAACCATTTCTCAGGGTCCTAAGGAGGTTAAGGCCGCTTCTGCCAAAATTCCCATTCCCAATGAAAAGGACTCTAGATCTTTAGAAAGATGGGGCAAAAAAGTGTACACTTCTGCTACTTTGTCCATCAGGGCTTTAAACTGTCAGTTTCATATGCTAAAATACCAGCAATTTCTCCTATCTGTTTTAAAACAAAAGCTTACTTCCATTTCTGCCTGTGCAGATGATAAGGAATCACATGACTTACTGCATGCCACTGAGCAAGTTGGAAAGCATGGTTTACACTGTGGATTTGATGCCTTGGAGGCTTCTTGTAGGGCTGCTGCCTCCGGCACAGTCATTAGAAGGCATGCATGGCTAAAGGAACAAAATTTGCCAGAACAAGTGAAAGCTAAATTATTGGATGCTGCTGTTCAGCATAATGTTTTGTTTGGATCAAAAGCTGTAGAAGTGATTAAAAAGATGGAGGATAAGGTGAAATCCATGCAAACAGTTACAGATTTCTTACAAGTACAGCCACCAAGATTTAGCAGAAATTGGCCTTCTAAAAATTGGTCCTTTCCCACTTCAGATAGGCCTCAGAGGGGTAGATGCAGACGCCCCAGAGGAAGGCCTCAAACACAAGGTTCTTATAGACCAAGACAGTGGACTGCTTCCACCCCTAGTGGAGGAGAGGACAGGTCACAAACTCATAGGAAACAAACTCAATGACTCCCTCTGTTGGGCTGCAGGAACTTCTTGCCTGGAAGCCCCTCTCGGAGGAAAACTTTCTCTTTTTTATCAAAATTGGACTCATATAACCCAAGACAAGTGGGTTCTGGATGTGGTTCTAAGAGGTTACAAATTCCATTTTCATACCCTGCCAAGGCCAAGCGGATGGCCAGACCTTCCAAAACATCAATGGACAGAGGCCTTAAACCAGGTGGAAGCTCTTTTGGCTATGAAAGCCATAGAACTGGTTCCACTTTCCGAGATGGGACAAGGTTTTTACTCAAGGCTCTTTCTAGTCCCCAGGAAGCAAAACTCATGGAGACCCATTCTGGATCTGTCAGTCTTGAACACCTTTCTAGAGATTCCAAAATTCAAGATGCTTACTCTACAGCAGCTACTTCCATTGCTGTCCAAAGATGCTTGGATGGTAACTTTGGATTTAAAGGAGGCATATTTACACATTCCCATCAGGAAGGAACGCAGAAAATACCTCAGGTTCAAGGCCGGATCGAGGCACTTTCAATTCTCTGCACTGCCCTTTGGATTGTCTACTGCGCCCAGCGTCTTCACCAAATGCCTGGCTCCAGTAGTAGCTTACTGCAGACTCAAGGGAATTCAAATTTACCCTTATCTGGACGATTGTCTAATTCAGGCAGACAGCAAGGATGTCTTACTCCAGCATCTAGAATTTGTTCAGAACCTCCTCAAGTTCCTGGGTTTCTGTGTCAACATAAAAAAGTCAAATTTGACACCCTCACAACAGATAACTTTTCTGGGTGCTCTTCTAAACACCACAACCCAGATGGCATTTCTAACATCTGAAAAACAGTTACAGCTGGCTTCAACTTTCAAAACCTTGGCAACTTTAACTCAGCTATCTGCAAGGAGATTCCTGCAGGCTCTGGGTTACATGGCCTCCTGCATCCTTCTCGTACCATATGCAAGACTACACATGAGGAAAATACAGTGGTACCTAAAAAGTGTATGGTCTCAGCATTGCCACAGTTTAGACATACTGATCTCCGTCCTTCCTTGCCTTCAAAAGGAATTTCTTTGGTGGTCCAGGGCATGTGCTCTAAACAAAGGGAAACCCTTCTGTCTGCCTCCTGCCACTTAGATTCTAACCACGGATGCCTCGGATTATGCTTGGGGAGCCCATTATTAGGGGAACCGTCTGCAGGGCCTTTGGACAAAGGACCAGAAGCATCTGCATATCAATTTAAAGGAAATGTTAGCCACCCAGGAAGCTCTACTGGCCTTCAGGAATCTTTTACATCCAGGACAACTACTAATACGGACAGACAACACCACAGTTATGTGGTACATAAACAAGCAAGGGGGAGCTCATTCCTACCCCCTTTGCAGACTAGCCATGGATCTATGGAACACAGCTCTAGCTTGCAATCTGGACCTTCAAGCTCAGTTTCTACCAGGGAAGCTAAACTTCCTGGCAGACAGTCTGAGCAGAAACCTTTCAGATCCACACGAATGGATGCTGGACACCAAAATATTCAGGATGATAACAGCAGTCTGGGGATGTCCTCACATAGACCTCTTTGCATCCCACCTCAATCATCAACTACAGAATTTTTGCACTGGGACTTTCCACAAAGAAGCTTGGAAAGTGGATGCCCTATCATTCAGTTGGAGGAACCTTTCGGGATATGCCTTTCCGCCTCTTCCTCTTCTTCCACGGGTATTATTAAAGATAAAACAGGACAAGCCCAAGATGATAATCTTGCTGGCCCCAAATTGGCCTCAACAGTTTTGGTACCCAACTCTGAAAAACCTATGTCTGGAGCCCTCTTGGGTTTTACCTCAGTCTCCGAACCTTCTGTCCCAACATCAGGGTCAGGTTCTACACTCACATGTCAGAACTCTCAGCCTGGCGGCCTGGTTAATCCAGGGCCTTTGATTTCTTCTTTCCTACCCAAGCAGGTTATGGATATCATTTTGGAAGCCAGACGTCCTAGTACTAGAAAATCTTATGCAGGAAAATGGAAAAGATTTTGTTCCTGGATGCAGGCTCAGAATTCTGATCCTCTTCTTCCGAACATTCCTTTAATTTTACTTTACTTGACAGATCTCTTACATAAGGGCCTCTCTTTCTCTTCCATTAAGATTCATGCCTCTGCTATTTCTGCTCATTATAATCCAATCTTTTCCCACCAGCTCATGAGACAGTTTCTCAGGGGAGCTAAGAACTTAAGACCTCCTAGATCTCCTCCCATTCCTGCTTGGGATCTCAACTATGTTTTGGAAAAACTGACCTTGCCTCCTTTTGAGCCTGCTGCCTCTTCTGACATCAAGTTTTTATTTTGGAAGACAGCTATTCTGTTAGCCCTAACCTCTGCCAGGAGAGTTTCAGAGTTACAAGCTCTTATGGCTGTGGAGCCTTATATTATTTTTCATCAAGACAGAGTGTCTTTGAGGACTAATCCTACCTTCATGCCTAAGGTGGTTTCCAAAGTGGCTTTAAATCAGACTATCCACTTGCCTACCTTTTTCCCCACTCCTCAAAATAAAGGGGAAAGGATCTTACATTCCTTGGATGTACACAGACAACTACATTTTTACTTGGACAGAACCAAGGACATCAGAAAATCAGAGCAATTGTTTGTTTCTTATGCTTCAAGTTCCTAAGGTAAAGCCATTTCAAAACAGACCATTTCTAAATGGATTGCTCATGGAATCAGATTTTGTTATTCTCACCCAGGGAGTATACGGACTCATTCCACCAGAGCTGCTGCCACTTCTGCGGCTTTTCTCAGGGGAGTTCCTATCAAGGACATTTTGGAGGCTGCAACTTGGAGTTCAGTGCATACTTTTTCTAAGCACTACAATCTACCTCTCTACTCTAAGTCTAGGGCAGGCTTTGCCTCTGCAGTCTTGCAGGGCCTTTTAGCCGCCCCTTCTTCTTTATGACCACCTCCCTTTCTTTCAGCTTTGGGATTCTACCCTACAGTCATGACTGCAACAGTGAAACATGATGAACATAGTACAGTTGTGTACACCTACCATAAATGTAGCTGTTCGAGTGTCTTCACTGTTGCAGTCTGGGTTTCCCTCCCTCCTATCCCCTCTTGTTTTTACTTTTGTGTGGTTCCTTTTTTCACCATTCTTCTGAGGTGTATTTGTAAAAGGATATGGGACCTTTTTCATTTTGGGACTCCTGACATCTGGGGCAAGAAAGACTGGAGAAGATGGCATCGGCTGTCAGCTTTGTACTCCTGGCGCTCTGACGTCAGGGAGCATGGTTGAACAGCCAACGCCGGACCCAGACTTTCAGATTCTGGCCGACTGAGGACTGCCTGCCGGCAGAGGAGAACCCTACAATCATGACTGCAACAGTGAAGACACTTGAACATCTACATTTATGGTAGGTGTACACAACTGTACTATTCATATGAGGATTCTGATCAGGAGGGGTCTGTCTTTGAGGACAGACCCTACCTTACTTCCTTTAAGGATTCAGATTCTGAGGAGAATCTACCATCAGCCTCACCTCATGAAGACATGACTTTTGGGGAAACACTGCATGCCATGAGGGAACATTTCCAGTGGGAGGCACAGGAATACCCACAATCTAAAAAGAGGGTTAGGGAGTTCCTTAACATCCCAGAAAACAAAACTTTGGCTATTCCTCCTGTATTGGAGGTGGTAGAGATGTTTTTATGGATTCTTCCCTGAACCAGACTCTTTACCCCCAGCCACTCAAAAAGTAGGCAGGTTTTACAGGGTGTTGTACTCAAATAAATACCTCTTTAAAAACCCCTCTGCTGACCCAGAGGTTGTCACTCCAGGTCTCAATGGAACAAAAGTCAGCTCTTCTAAGAATCCTTTAGCTACTGACAAGGAAAGTAGGGTCCTTGATATGTTTGGTTAAAAAAGTGTACACCTCTGCTACCCTAGCCATGATGGCCAAAGTATTTTAGATAAAATGAAACAAAGGATTTCCTCCCTGGAGGACAAGAACATTTCTAAAGAATTGTTGGGCCTTTGCCATTCCAGCTCCCAGGTGGCTAGACACTCGTTACACTGCGGCTATGACAGTATGGATGCCTCTAGTCGAGCTGCTGTTTCTGGCCCTGTCATTAGATGGCATGCTTGGCTTAGGAAACAGACCCTACCAGACCATGTCATATCCAAACTTCTAGATGTACCCCTGGATAAGGACTTCCTTTTCGGGCCAAAGGGTGAGGCTGTGCTAAAAAGATGGAAGATGAAGCAAAATCTATGCAAACTGTCAAGGACTTCATCCAAGTTCAGCCTCCTAGGTTTAGTAGGAATATTCCAACTAAACACTGGCCCTTTCCCACTCAATCAAAAGACGGCCATAGGATGCCTCAGAGGGAGAGGTCTCAAAGGCAGCAGCAATCACAAAGGCCTAGGCAGTGGTCCCCAGGAACCCCCAGGCAGGAGAGTTCTAGGCCACAGGCCCATGGCAGAGAGCAGCAATGACTCTTTCCTTCCCCACCCTCTCTAGAAAAGAGAGGAGGAAGACATGGAGGAGAGGTGTCCCTATTCAAAGAAACCTGGTCCCTCATTACTTAAGACAAGTGGGTTCTAAAAGTTCTCAGACGTGTACAAGCTCACTTTCAAAGAACCATTAAGATACTCAGGTTAACCAGATGTTCCACAAAATCAAACAATGCACAGTTCAGCGAATAAAAAAGGTGTAACAGTAAATGAAGTTTAGGGGTTATAGATTTAGTTGTCAGGGGTGACCACATGTTGTTGCAGATTTAGGTATCAACATAATACACAGACTCATCTGAAAAGGAAATAATAACATTATTTTTGTAGTTTTAATAATGTCTCAGTCTGAGAAATATTGTACACTGAAAATATTTAGTCTGGTAGATGCATAGTATAGTGGAATGAGCTGGATTTGAGAAACCAGAGTCTTGGAATACTGAGGTTAGTAGTTTGATAGTTAAGTTAATGCAAGTATGTTAGATAGCTTCAGACACTGAGGGTGAATTAACCAGGGTTGGTGCAGGAACATAGCCAAGTATATGCAAGATATGTTTTCAGCATTTGTTTAAACGTTGTTAAGGAATGATGGGATGCTACATTGTGGGGCAGAGCTTTCCATTTTTTGGATCTGAAGTTGTAGAAGAGGGAATCCCCAGCTGCATTGTTGGCTTTTGTTACCTGTAATAATAATCTTTTACTTGATTTTAGTGACCTATTGTTTAAGTATAGAATTATTAAATTTGGAGTGCGGTTATTTTGTCAGGTCGGTGAAGAATTTTATGGGCAAACATCAGCTGGTTATAGAGGAGGAGCTGAGGAAGCTCAAGCCAACTAAGGTGTTTAAGAGCTGAATAGTGATGCAACCCGAAAGGAGAGTCTGCGGCAAACCTGGCTGTTTTATTGTAGCAGGACTCGAGTTGGGCTAAATCAGTCTTTCTCAAGTTTGTGAGTACTGGGGAGGCATAGAGAAGTATAGATATAAGATGGGTACATGCAATGGTGGATTTAGCCTGTTCAGTAAGGAATTGCTTATTTCTGTAGAGAACACCTATTTTTTATGCACTTTCTTTATGGTCTGGGAGATATGGATGTCAAATTTCATATTACATTCGATCATCCAGGGAAGTAAATAGTGTGGGACAAAATAGCCAGGGAATTGTTATGGCTAGGCTTGTATAGGCCCTAGGGCCGATAGACTAGTACCAAACTATGAACCTATTTTGATACCTAGAAGCTTAGTGTGAGTTACAGGAGAAATGATGGTTTTGTTTATGGACACTTTATTGAAGGAGAGGCTTGAAGTGGTGGATCTTGTTGGGCAAAACAGAAGTTTTGTTTTGTTACGGTTGAGAATTAGTTTCAAATTTCTGAGCCATGCTTCAACTGAGAGAAAGGAATCCTGTGTAACTGACTGGAGTTCCTGTGGGGTGGAGGCAGAACAGAACTTCTGTAATTGGGAGAAGAGGGGAGAGGTTGTTCGGCCATTGAACAGCCTGCTGGTGATCTGATAAATAGCTTTGGAACCAAGAGATAGAGGGTTGACTGATACTAAATTCAGAAAGAACTTGGATAACTGTACTATGTGTGACCATGTCAAAGGCTATAGAAAGGTGAAGAAAGATAGCAGATACAAATTTGTCATTGTTTCTGTGATGGTTTACTACATTGGTAAGTGACATTAGTGCAGTAATAGTGCTATGGGAGGGCGAAAGCTGTGCTGGGTGTTTGTTAGAAGTTTATGTGTGTGTAGGTGATCCATGATTTGTTTATGTACGTATCTTTCTAAGAGTTTAGATAAGGGGGATAGTATGACTATTGGATGATAATTAGTTCTATAATTACCACCTTTGTGTAGGGGTATTATGTGGGAGATTTTCTAAATTGTGGGGACTTTATTTTCTGACATGGATCTATTGATAAGGGTAGATACAGGCAAGGCTATTGCATCGGCAGCAATTTCCAGATATTCTGCTGGAAGTTGGCCTGCAGCTAGGGTTGTGGGGTTTAGTTTTTTTAAGCATTTTTATGTTGTTGATGGAGAGTGGTTTGAATGAAAATGAGGAATTGTTAAGGTTGGTCTTGGGTAATTCCGTGGAGGGGTTTGGGTAATTCCGTGGAGTTGAGTAATTCCGTGGAGGGGTTTGGGTAATTCCATGGAGGGGTAGTTTAGAAGACTAGATAAGTTAGTTATGGTTTCAGTGAAATATTTGTTGAATTATATAGCAATGATTTCAGTGGTATTATTGGTTGATGATGAGGGTGTGGCAGATTTTCCTGGAAGGAGAATATTGTTAATGGCTGCCCAGAACTTTGGGGGGGGGGGAGTTCTTGGTGTTTCACTTGTATATCTTTATTTGGTTTAACTGATTTTTGTTTTGCTTTATTACAGAGCTCTAAGTATGATTGTTTTGATGCTTGGAACTTTGTAGCAAGCCAGTGGTTCCAGGCTTTGTCTCTAGTTATTAGTAAAGACTTAGTCTCTTTATTTAGCCAAGGAGCAGCCTTTGATTTGGTTCCAATGTTTCTAGGAGGTGCATGTGTGTTCATGATATTTAAAAATGTAATTTTAAAGAACTGAACTGCTTCATCTAGGGGAAGTAACTTTAGGGGTGTCCAGCTACAGGTTTGTAATGCTGATGGGAAATTGGTGGTATTAAAATGCTTTTTGCTTCTTATCAGATGGTAAGTTAATTGACTGTTATGATGAAACCTATGCCTAAGTAGAAAGGTTGGTTGATGGTCACTCAGGCTGTCAGGGAGGCAACCAGACTGAAAGGAGTGGGTAGGTTTATTTATGAGTGTCTAATCAAGGGTTGATGCCTTTTTGGTTGCCTTATCTATCCTTGAGGGGATTTAATGATTTGAGTAAATCCAGATAGGTTGATAACATTTGTTGAGTTTTGAGAAGAGCAGGTTAGCCAATCAATGTTGAAATCCCCCATAATGATAATTTCTTGTGGCATAGAGTTGGATGTCCAATGCAGTATGTTTTCCAGGGTATGTATATTGTTTCCTGGAGGGATGTAGCATCCAATTATGTTAATTAATTTTTTGAAGTTTATTTCTAGTTTGGAGAATAATATTTCTGCGCTGCTGAGGTTGGGAATGGTCAGATCTAGAGCTTTTACAGTTAGGTTGTTTTTAAATAGAATTGCTACCCTGCCTCCTTTTTTGATTAATCTGTCTTTATGTAGGATATTATATTCAGGAGGAAGAATCACATTGCCACTATAGATTGGTTTTAACCAGGTCTCAGTATCACAATATCTTGTAGATCGTGGACCCTATTTACTATGCTGCTAACATTCATGTTAAAAATTAGCATGTCAGAGTTGTTGTGATGGGTTAATAAGTTACTAAATTGTGGAAAAGGAGTAGGGATGGAATTTTGCTGATGTACTGTGCTGGGTCCTGGGTTGAGGTGGATGTCCCCGGAGAGCTGTAATAATGTATTAATGTGTGACAGAAGTTTATGTAGTTTAAATATGAGTTTGGTGTGTTTGTGAGAAGTATGAGTTTTTTTGGGTTCATTGAGAGTAGTTTAGTAGGAAGATAACCTATGTAGGTAATGTTGTAGATACTGGAAGTGATAGTAGTGTTGTGGGGTACTGGATTGTGGAGATGTATTGTATGTAGGGGTGGGTAATTCTGATTGTGTAGTGTAATATGATATGAAGGATGGTGCAGTGGTGCAGCGATAGTGTTGTCGCCTCACAGCAAGAGGATCTCCGGTTCGATTCTTGGCTGGGGTGCCTTCTGTGCAAGAGTCAGCATGTCCTCCCTGTGTTCAAGTGGGTTTCCTCTGGGTGCTCTGGTTTCCTCCCATGTTACAAAGACATGCGTCTAGAACATTTCTCCCCAGACCTCTTCTGAAAATTGGCTTTGTTCCAAGTTAGACTTTCCTGGTAAACAAATGTTAAATAAATAAATAACTAAATAAGACCAAAATATTAATAGTGTAGTGGTGAGGGTGTGGAGAGTGAGTGTACAAAAGAGTTTGTTAGTAAGGGGAAGCATTTGTAGGTGAGAGATATGTGTGTAGTAAGGGGTCAGGATAATACAGAGTGTTAAAGAAGAGAATACTGGTGGTCAAGAAGGGAAAGATCTGGGTTAATTGGTTAGTGATGTGGTGGGAGCAAGTGTGGGAAAAAGTGTCAGTGTTGTGGGAGGAGATGTAGTGCTGTAGGGTGTCTTGTGTTAGGGTAGTGGTGTGGATTGGTTACTTTGTTAGCTCTGTTCAAAAGAGAATGTTTGGTAGAGTATAGGGTGAATATTGTTTGGAGTACAATGTGTGGTGTATTGATTGAGGGTATTAGTTTGTGGTTGTGTGGGTGGGACCTACTGTGGAGGAAGTACTGGTTTGTGACTGGTTGGTTGAGTAGTGGGCATGGCTAAATAAGTATAAGTCTAGGTGAGGCATGGTTGGGTGGGAATTGGGGTAGGTAGGGGAGCAGAGTGAGCTCAACTGGAGTGAGGGCAAATGGAGTAGGTAGAAACAGGTCAGGGAGATGGCATTGCTAAAGAAAACAGTTACTCAGGTGAGTTTGGCTTTGTGAGATGGGCTGGATTGTATTGCATATACATAACAATAAACTAGTAGTAGAATAGGAAATGCACAAAGATGAATGCAACTAAAGTTGTCTTGGGCTTTGGGGAAAAACATACCAAAAGTATTTTGTTTGGTTATAATACAGTGGTTGATGGGAAGTGAGATAAGGTCTGTTATCAGAGAGGGGGTTCTAGATATGAGAAAGAGTAGGGGGGAACTGCTGTTAGTGACCTGACTTGGTGTGCACACTACTAATATTGCAAATACAAAGGATAATTCGGTTAGTAACTTAACATTAGTAAGACAACAGATACGTACTATGTAGCTATTAAAACACTTTAGAGGTGTCTGTTTCCTTGCTTTTTTCTCTTCAGGGCAGGTATCAGTCACTTTCAATTCTCTGCACTGCCTTTGGCTTCTCTACTGCTCCTAGGGTCTTCACAAAGTGTTTATCTCCTGTGATTGCCTTCTGCAGAACAAGAGGGATCCAAATTTACCCCTATCTGGACGATTGCCTCATTCAAGCCACAAGTCAGTCAAAGCTCCTCAAGGATCTGACTTTCACTTAGACCCTCCTCACCTCCTTGGGGTTCACTATAAATTCTCTCAAATCCAACACGGACCCATACATCAGGATAGTTTTCCTGGGAGTTCTTCTGGATCCCTCCCTTCAAAAGGCCTTCCTCCCTGCACAAAAGGTCTCTTTCCTGACTCGATACTTCCAAAACACCGTACAGAGACAATACCTCTCAGCCAAGTAATTCCTCAGAGCATTAGGCTACTTGGCATCGTATAACCTCTTGATCTCTCTGGCCAGGCTGCACACAAGGAAACTCCAGTGGTACCTCAAGAATATGTGGTGCCAGCACTCACAGTCCCTGGAGACAGAAATTCCACTGATCCCTAGTCTTAAGGAGGAATTTGCATGGTGGGCATGGCATGTGCCCAGAACCTGGGTCTCTCCTTTAGGTTCATCACTTAAGACCAGCCTTTAACTACAGATGCTTCAGAGACCACCTGGGGGCTCAATTCCAACACCTTTTGTAGGATGTCTATGACTAGATGTCACCTATGACTAGAGTGTTGGGTACGTTGTTATGCCTTATGGGCTGTGGTTGAGTGGTACACTGAGTTTGTGGGCTATGTGTCATTTGGGTTGTGTTGGGGGGTGGAGGTTGCTTGCGTTTCTGCTTTGGAGGTCCCTGTTGTTTGGGTAGATTTTTATTGAGAGTCTCCATGAATGTAGGTGTGTGTTTTGTGTTTCTATGTATGTGTTTTGATGGTGTAGGTTTTGAGGGACTATGTGATGAGTGTGGTGTGGTGCAAGTGTTTACCTTCTCCTCTTGGCTGTCTAGTCCAGTCTTGGGTGATGAGAGCTTTACTTCCAGTTTGGCTATATAAGTGCATCTCTCACAGGTTGTAGTATTGGGTGGTAGGAGGAGAGGGTTGTCTGTGTACATGAGGCAATTGCTGCATTGCCCCAAGATGCCCAGATTCCTCAGGTAGGAGAAAACACCGGAAGCTGACCCTTAGGCATGCCTGGAAAGGTGCTTATTTACTAAGTACAAAAAACTGTTTTCTTCTAGACAAGTGAGGAAAGTTGAGTGCTGTAGTAATTTGTAGCTTATTTAGTGCTTACAATGAGTTCTGAACAAGTGCTGAGCTCAAAGAAACAGATTTGAGTGCTGAAACTAGAAAACTGGCTAGTTCGAAAAAACAAAATTAAGCTAGAAGGCTTCCCTACAACACAGAAAGGCTTGGGGCTCAGAATCTTATAAACAGTCCTGGATACAGCAAATCTGTATCTGGACTAGACGACTTACAGGAAAAGCAGGAAACAAGCTTAGAAAAATTATTTATAGTCAGGAACACTGATGTTCCACTCACCATGCTAAACAAGGAGAAAGTTACTGTCAGCTGCCTGTCAGGTGCTAGGATCTGCCACATAACACATACACTCAGGTCACTCTACAAGTACAAATATGACTCTGTCATTGTCCATGTTGGTGTGAATGACCTGAGACGTACCTCCCTGGACTACATGAAAAAAGACATGGAGGAGCTGTCTGATCTTGTAGCCCAGGCAGGTATGACCCTAGCCCTGAGTAGCATCCTGCCATCACCCAGAATGATACCACAGTACAAGGACAAAATGATTGACTTCAACAATTGGCTAAGCTTCTGGTGTCATTCTAAGGGGATCCAGTATCTGTCTGCCTGGGATGACATGATCGACAAACCACAATGCTTTGCCAGAGATGGCCTGTATCTGTCACCCTCGGGATTCTGGATACTGGCTAAGGCTCTTGCCACCCCCATAGTGCCTTTTTTAGGCAAGGTTCAAATAACAAATTCACCACTGTAACAGGTACAAGCAAGCAAAATCTGAGGGTAAGTCTACCTAATGCTACAAGTCTAAACCTCAAAATGCACTCACTCAAGGCACTCCTTAAAATGGAGAGCATCGATATCTGTGCAATGACAGAGACCTGGTTCAAGGCTACAGAGAGCACCCCTGCATTACCAGGCTATAATTCATACCACACCTTTCGGCCACCTAACCTGGACAGAAACAATAAAGGCGGAGGCGTGTCCATATTCATTAAGGATATCCACACCTCCAGGCTAATTGCTCAGCATAACGTATCCGAGATTATACAAGTGCAACTAACTCTGGGCAAAACCACAATCCAAATTGTAGCATGCTACAGATCCCCCACCGTGCCCCAGGATTCCCACTCCTCATTTCTTGATACACTGGAAACTATTAGGGTACAACCTAACACCCTAATAATGGGCAGTTTCAACTACCCCACCAGTAACTGTGAAAACTACTCATGTACCAACTCTTGTGCTCAATGTTTTCTGGAATTCATAAATTCCAACAACTTGGATCATCTTATCCACACCCCTACCAGGAGCAGCAATATCCTAGACCTGGTCATTACCAACATGGGCAACCAATGTTCCACACCAGAGGTCAGTTCCTCATTGGTCAGATCCGACCACAAGCTAATCACCCTAGACATCCACACCCCCACCCCCCATTAGGGAAACCACCGTAAAAAATTTCTCCAAAGCCAACTTCACACTTCTTAAGACAGAAGTGGCAAACTTCACGACACCCATGCTGACAGACAATAGAGGTATGACTGCTGAATCCTATACAAATGCACTTTATAAGCACTTACACGAGTGCATGGATAGTGCAATCCCTAACAGAACCAACATGCTATTCTCCAAAAAAGGAAGACAATCTGGTGGTCCCTTGCCATAAACAAACTCTACAACAGAAGAAATAAACTGTTGCAAAAAAGAGTAAAATCCCATGACTGGAGGAACTCCATGGTCAGCCTCAGTAAGAATCTGAAATCCCTCATAAAATCCTCCAAAGCTAGTTACGAAAACAAAATTGCCACTGACTCTAAAGACAATCACAAAGCATTCTATAGCTATGTCAAGAATCTCAATGGCAACACTCAGATCTGCTCTGAGTTACAGCACAATGGCACTAAATATACAGAACCAACTGATATTGCCAACATCCTGGCAGATAGGTTCAGTGCTAACTTTACCCCTCTCTCACCCCCTAAAGGGCCCATCTCTATACCAGAAGAATGAAAAGTTCCTGTAATCATGGCTGCACAGGTAGGAAACACACTCTCCAAAGCCAAGAACACAGCATCCATGGGACCTGACAACATCCCAGGCTGCGTTCTACACGAACTACAGAATGAACTGGCAATCATAGCCTCACCTCAGGCTTTGTGCCCACTGAATGGTGCGCAGCAATGGTTATCCCACTCCACAAAGGGGGGGGGGGCACCATGAACCCTGGGAACTACCGCCCATCAGCTTGATGAGTCTGGTCTGCAAGGCTGTGGAACGTATCATCATGGAACTTATAAACAATGACATTGGTAATCTCCAAACTCTGGACCCTACCCAGTTCAGGTTTGTAAAAGTCAGATCATGTCTCCTAAACCTGAGACTTCTTTAAAGTGGTCACCAAAGCCGGAGATGAGGGTAAGGTGGTTCACACAGCCTATCTAGATCTCACCAAGGCTTTCAGCACCATCCCCCAGTCTGGAATTATAGATAAACTCACTAAACTAGGTATAAATTCCTATGTCACAAGATGGGTTGCCAACTGGCTCACTGACAGAACCCACACTGTGAAAGTAGCAGACTCTAAATCCAACTTCAGACCAGTGACAAGTGGAGTACCACAGGGTTCAGTCCTGGGTCCTCTCCTGTTTGGTATCTACCTCTCTGAAGTACAGGCTAACACAGAAGGTCTTTGGCTAATGAAGTTCACAGATGACTGCAAACTAGGAGCCATAATCAAAACTCCTAATGATGTGGACATCCTACAAAAGGGCCTCACTGAGACAGATGCCTGGTGTCAAAGCCATGGCCTCAAGCTCACTGCCAAAAAGTGCATTGTCATCCTTTTTGGTAAAAACTCTGTACCCATGAACTGGCACATAAGCAATAGTCTACTTAACACAGAAAGTGTGATAAGAGACTTTGGGACACAGGTAGACAGTAGTCTCTCCTTTGATAATCACATCGCCACAGCAGTCAGGAAATCCTTCTACATGGCATACCTCATCACACAATGGTTCTCATCCAGGAAAAAAGAGGTCATTGTTCCCCTCTACTCATCACTCATTAGACCCATTATAGAGTACAATGCCCCTTTTGGTATGTACCTCACAAGACATCTACTACAATGGGAAAAGCCGCAGAAATACCTCATAAAGAGGATTACTGGCCTCAAACAGATGACCTATGCAAACCGTCTCAAAAAACTCCAGCTTTACTCTGTCGCATATCACCTACTCAGAGGTGATCTCTGCCTAACATACAAAGCTATGTCAAACCCAGAGCTGTTGGACATGCTCCACTTAAAGAAATCCCAATCTCTCCGAGCTACACACTCAAGAGACCTAAACCTTGTCCCCACAATAAACAGAACATGCTGGAGGGATAGATTCCTGTCCCAGGGACTTCCCATACTCTGGAACAAACTACCTATCTATATCAAACAAAGCTCCTCATTAGCACTCTTCAAGAAAAGTCTTGATGATTGGATGAGAGATAGGAAATTTACCCTGGGGATCACTTCTGTGGCTCTGCTTGACAGGGGCACAGGAAAATAATTTTCTTGGGTGGCAAAAGTCGGGGTACCATTTGGTTAGGCTTATATAGGCCCTTGGGCCAATAGCCTAGTATCTACCTATGAACCTTCAATCCTAGGGCAGATGGGAAGATCAGTTCAGACACAAAGATATAAACTGGAAAGTACTGATGGCAGTTCAAAAGGGCCTAGTGGCTTTCAAAGATCAGTGGAAACCTGGCGTCCTGCTTGTCAAAACAGACAATACCTCAGTTATGTGGTACATACACAAACAAGGGGGCACCCACTCTTACCCCCTTTTTTTGACTAACGATGCAGGTCTGGGAGACAGCTCACTCTCTGGGATTGCACCTTATGGCACAATACCTCCCAGGAACTCAAAACACTCTAGTAGATAATTTGAACAGGAACTTGATGGATCCTCATGAGTGGTATCTGCATTGGGAAACATTTCTCAGCATAGTCCAGAAATGGGGATCTCCACAGATAGAACTCTTTGCCATCAAAGAAAGTACTCAGCTGAAAAGATTCTGTTCCAGGAGCAAGCTACTCACAACCTGGAGAACAGATGCTTTCTCCTTTCTTTGGAGTCACCTGTTCCTTTATGCATTCCCTCCCCTGCCTCTTCTCGCAAGGATCCTCCTAAAAATCAGGGAGGAAGGTCCAAGTCATACTGATAGCCTCAGAGTGGCCCAGACAGCACTAGTATCCTCTACTACTAAGTTTAACCAATGAAAAACCATGGCAGTTACCTCACAGAGTGGACCTTCTGACTCAGAACAAGGTGAGGTTTGTGCATCCTAACCTACAGACTCTAAAACTCTCTGTCTGGATGATTCCATAAAATACTTCTCTGAGCACACCCTAAGCAGACAAGTCCAAGACATTCTCAGAAAGGCTAGAAAGTCTCATACTAGGAAATCATACTCAGCCATGTGGAAAAGATTCTCTATTTGGTGTCAGCAGCAAGGCTTTAATGCTAAATCAGCCAATATTTCTGCCATTTTTAGATTGCCTGGCTACTGTGTTGGTCAGAGCCCTATCCTTTACTTCCATCAAAATTCACACCTCTGCCATTTCAGCCCACATTCATACTCTTCCTCCTATCTTTTCCCACCCTCTGATGAAACAATTCCTTAGGAAAGTGGTCCATTTCAGACCTCCCAGGAGACAACTCACACCTCCATGGGACTACAAATTTGTTCTAGAAACATTTATGCTACCCCCTTTGAACTGGAAGCTTCTGCCAATTTAAAATTCTTAACCTGGAAGACTGCCCTTTTTACTGGTTATTACCTCAGCTAGGAGGGTCTTTGAGCTGCAGGCTGTCATGGTAGTGGAACCATTTCTGATATTCCACTGAGAGTATCACTTGGGACTAATCCATCCTTTATGCCCAAGGTGGTCATGGACACATCCTTGAATCAAGCCGTACACTAGCCCTCCTCCTTCCTCAAGCCTCAGAAAAAAGTGGGGGGATCCTTCACTCCTTGGATGTGCACATGCAGCTTTGCTACTATCTTGGCAGAACTAAATCTTTCAGGAAATCAGACCAACTCTTTGTGTACCTTGCCATTGGCTCTGAAGGGAAACCAGTCTCCAGACTATCTCCAAGTGGATCTGCTACTGCATTTCCTTTTGTTACAGCCATCATGGCAAACAGCTCCTGAAACTGAGGAGTTACTCCACTAGGACCACTTCTACCTCTGCTGCCTTCCTGAAAGGAGTGCCTAGCAAAGACATATTGAAGCGCTACCTGGTCATTTGTGCATACCTTTACCAAACACTACCACTTATCAGCCTTCTCCAAGTCTAGAGCAGGATTTGCCACTGCCATCTTGCATTCTCTCTTCTCCATAATCTACCTTCTACCCTCATCCCAGTTTTGAGAATCATCCACAAGTCAGGACTGCAGCAGTGAAACATGAAGAACATAGTACAGTTGTGTACATTTACCATAAATGTAGATGTTCGAGTGTGTTCACTGTTGCTGTCATCTTTCTCTTCCTCCGTCCCCCTTTTTACCAACAGTAGTAATGTGCTTCTATTTTCTGCACTATCCAGAGGACCTCATGGGTGGTCATCCGGGTAGACCCCTTTCTCTACCTTTGTCCCTTGCTTATGCTTCATCCTGGGGGTTCCTACCTTCTAAGGAGCAAGAAAAAACTGATGTAATGGCATCGGCTGGCTTCCTTTATAGCCAAGTGTACCGACGTCAGGGTAGGGCATCCGGCAGTCTTAGGAGGAGGGAGATTTTTACTCTGGTAGTCATCTGGCCAAGGGTGTCCACAGTAGAAAATCCCAGAAGTCAGGACTGCAAGAGTGAAACATGAACATCTGCATTTATGGTATGTGTGCACAACTGTACTTTAAAGAGATTTGTCAAAATACAATTCAGACAAAGCAGACTGTAAGAACCGAAACAGTAGTAGGAAGGAATTTACATGCTGTAACCTCTAAGGGTTACAAAACATGGAATTGAAATTTCATTACAGACTGAAAAGAAGGGAACACTCACTGAAAAGTGTGGTCTGAGGGACTGAAGTTATGAAGTATGTGAAATGCATGACTTGAGATGAAGTCTAAACTTCCTGTGAAGCTAAAACAGAAAGCTTCACAAATAAACACTTCTTGGCAGCAGGTAGGCATTGAGGAGACAATTTAACAATAACAAGGATTTTACCAGTGTGGTTGAAGAGGAAGAAGCAGTACCTGGTCAGAGTTCTAAACCCGTTTCTGTCAATGTAAAACAGACACCTCAGATACTGGAAGATTGTATTTCAAAGTATGAAAAAGTAAAGCTGAAGACAAAACATATTTTGTGTTAACAGTTTCTGAGGGAAAGCAACACAGAGAAGAAAAATACAGTGAAAGTGTAGTGTTCATTTACTCAGAGACAGAGGAAATCAATACAGAAGAGGCAAGAAAAAAGATGGTAAGGCATAGTAAGAGGCAAAGTAACACTGAACAGAGCCCTAATGGTATTCCTATCAGGACACAATTTAGGAACTGTAGGTAAAAAGATGAGGGGTGCTGTACATCTGATTCATAAAGAAAGGTAGCAAAAAATTGGATGCAATAAAAACAGCAACTGACACTAAAGAATACTGGCATGAGCTGCCTTTTCTAGGACTGGACACTGAGACTCCAGTGCCTGTGCTGCTCAGGGAGGAGACAATGCCTTCTACATCAAGGCAAGTTGACCTTGAGGAAACACCAGAGTTAGCTGACCTTCAGGTAAGCTGGTTAAATTTAAACAGGCACAATGGGAAGATGACATTTTGAGCAGAATTAGGGAAACTGTAGCCAGGGGTGTAGGGCATGAAGCAGAAAAAGATAATGTTCATCATTAGAGCACTGGTACAGTAGTACAGAGCTACACAGGATGTAGTCTGAAAATAATTTTGGACATCTGGCTAGTATACTAAAGCTTTTGGGCCTTTGCACGTGCACTGTGCATCCTAACATAACTAGGATGTATGGCCACCAAGTTTCACAAATGTGTTATCACGGATTCATTCATGCTCAAGTTTCATTTCAGCAGCGTCTTCAGTATAACTGTACAGCAAAAACTAGGCTTTGTGTGCAGATAAGTACCCCACTAGGGATCTTCCTTTATTTTTCACTGAAAAGGTTTGTTTAATTAAATCTTATGCCTGTCAGAAAGGGGAAATGCAATGTGGCAGGGGGGTACCATAAAAGGACTCCCACATGGCCTGCATTTTCTGCCTTGGTGAAAATCACAACATATGGTCTTGTAACATTTGTTTGTTGCTCACTCCAAAAACAATTTGTAGTAAGATTAATAACCTTAGAAGTTTCCCAGAAAACTGGTAGCTGAAAGTTTTGGCTTACGTCCATGGCTACTGATTTATCTTCACTGGATTCCCCCTTTAATCAAAGAAGAAATGGAAAATTAGTAAAGAGAGTTTAGAAGGGACATGACCACCACCCTCTTTATGCTGGTCTGGGACTGATGTAGCCACTGTGGTCTCAGAGCCCATGGATCATCAGATCTTCATAACCACTCTGGCCAGGCTCCATGGGAAGCGTCTAAGAATTAGGATTCAAGCACATCCAGTCAAACTGGATGTCAGACTTCAGCTAAGAATGAAGAGCCCCACTTCATTCTGACTAAAGGAGGGAACAGACTGCCTAGGTTTTTAGTAATCGAAGAGGTAGCAGGCTTGCTCATGGAGTTCCAGATGTCTGATTTCTCCAAATCTATTTGGCTTGAGACACCCAAGAAAAGTCTGAAAAATCTAAGCATCTTTCTCCCTCTTCAACTCCAACCTGTTTGAAGGATTCACAAGACGACTGGTATAATTTTGCCCTACTCTCCTCAAGGCTTTCAAGTATCTCTAATCTTCCACCCAGTGCCTTTTCATTCCAAGCGGAAAAGGTTCCCCTCATCTGCAGAATAAGAAGTGCTTTCTGTTTCTGAGGAGGAAGGTCTAGATCCCACCTTGCTACTCTCTTCTCTATCCCATATGAGTCTGAGTTTAGGGGAGACAATATCTTCTGGCTCACCTGTTGAAGAGATTGGGTCTATATTATATCCTCGAAGAGGCATTCCATCGAATGCCTCTTCATCGACCCTAAAACTGTGAACTTTGAAAACACCGAACGTCCACATCAGTGATTTCTTTCCCTGGGAAAGAAATCGCTTGCCCTACAAATGCCAACACATAGCCACAAACATTACAAAGTGGGGGGCTTGGCCCCCATGCCCCCCAGTATGGGAGGCTGTGCCCCCACACCTCCCTAACTAAATATACCAACTCCAAGATCGCACTACAGTGGGGAAAATGGCAAACTGACAAGGATGACCAAGCAATTTCTTTCAAAGGGAAAGAAATCACTGATGTGGCCATTCGCTGTTTTCACAGTTCGTGGTTTAAGGGTCGATCAAGAGGCATTCGATGGAATCCCTCTTAGAGGAAGTAATATTGACCCGAGAGATTTCAGTTTCAGATACAATTACAAAAATGAAAGAATTATTTAAATTTTATTTATTTATTTTATTTAATATTTGTTGACTGGGAAAGTCCAGCTAGGACAGAGCCTATTTTCAGTGGAGGCCTTGGGAGAAATGCTCTAGATCCATGTCTTTGGAATGTGGGAGAAAATTGGAGTACCTGGAGGAAACCCACACGAATGCAGGGATGAAATGCAGACTCCACACAGAAGGCATCCCAACCCAGTATCGAACCAGAGAACCTCTTGCTGTGAGGTGACAACTGTAACTACTGCACCACTGCGCCACCCAGTAAATGGAAGAGGAGGGAGAATTCAGAGGCACAAACAAGGTTCTGTGACGTCTTCAATCTGGATTCCCCCAAAGCCATGGCAGTAGCTCCAGTTCTAGGAGCACTGGAGGATTCTTTTGATTCAGCTTGTGTATCCTCCTCCTCCTCCTCCTGCACCTAATAAGCCTGAATGCCTGAATAATGTACCTGATTCCAGAAAATACCATTTTAGGAATTTATTACTTGGCCCTGCATCAATTTCTATTCACATAGGCCCTTGGCTTCTTTGAATCCTGTCTCCAATGAGAACAATAGGGAATTGGATAAATATGGAAAGATGTTACATGCACTTTTTCCCTCGTCTTCAGGGCAATCAACTGCTAGATGCATATTGCCAGATACCTGCTCTATATTTCTCTAGATATTTATTTTTTATGTAACATTTGTTTACTGGGAAAGTCTGACTTGGAATGAAGCCAATTTTCAGCAGAAGCCCGGGGAGAAATGCTCCAGATCCATGTCTTAGTAATGTGAGAGGAAACTGGAGCACCTAGAGGAAACTCACATGAATGCAGGCAGGGCATGCAGATTCCGCACAAAAGGCATCCCAGCCGAGATTCGAACCAAAGAACATCTTGCTGTGAGGTGACAACACAACCGCTGCACCACTGCACCATCCATGCTGTAGATTATTTCAAAACTTCCTGACAGACCTGGTTCTTCTGCTTCACAAGTCATAAAACTTTCAGTCAGGCTCCTGTGATGCAGATGCTGCTGTACTAAATGCTGCTGTTGCAGGATCTGTAATGTAAATACATGACTGTGTCACAGGATCTGTAATGTGAAGGTGTGACTGTGTCGCAGGATCTGTAATGTGAAGGTGAGACTGTGTCGCAGGATCTGTAATGTGAAGACATGACTGGGTCAGACTCCAGAATTTCCCAGAGGATGTGAAATTACAGATTTTGAATTCCCCATTTGAAGAGTTTCTCTTTGGCAGTTCCTTGGCAAATGTTCATAAAAGGTTAGAATAAATAAGCAAGTTAATGCAGGGAGTGAAACAGATGTTTATTTCACTAGCCCTAAGTACTACAGAAACTCTCCTTCAAGCCCTGGTCCTTTTTTCAGGAAGCCTTTCAAGCCAACAAAAGTTCATTAAATAATATAAAAGGAAGTCGCAAGGGGACTCTGAAAAGAAGATGAAGACTCCCCTGGGGTTTTCCCAACCAAAAAGGAGTGTATGGTTACCTTTGCATGCCTCATTATTTAAAGACATTCATCACATTAATCACTTCTACAGTCACCTAAGCTGTAGTGGTTATATCAAGCCAATAATATAGCAGCCATCCAGCTTCCAAAGTTTCAGAGCACCATCCACATGCCCAAATTATTAGTCATCTCAAGATGAGCTGACTGAAAGTCAGGTTTGGGTGCAAAGCCCTTCGGAACTTATCTTCTGCCAAATAGAGCACCCTTTTACAGGTTTTCAATAATCAATGGTCTGCTAATGCTGTTCCATTGCTGGACAGGTATGTTCTCTTTGGGGAGGAGGGTTTCTACTTTGCTCTTTATGATAACAAGATACCTTTTTCTGTGAAACTTAATTTACTAAGCTAGGAAAAGGTGCTTTTAATGACTGTCACATAAGGTTTGTACACTTTTAAATGGGACAACTACTTTTTAACTTTTATGGTAATAAGTTGTTAAAATTAATGTTAAACTATTTTTTATGGTAAAGGGTCTGTTGTTTCACTTTTGGGGGCATTGGCAAGTGTTTAAAGTACTTTTTACTGTGTTTTAATGAAAAGAAAAATGTTTTTCAACTTACCTGTTTTACTGACTATTGCTGCCAAGCTTCTACAGGAATTAGGCACCTTTTTTGACTTAACCATTGATCAGCATACCACGTTCTCAGTTCTTCCAGCCACATAAAGAACATTGTCAAACAGTTTTGCCATCACAGCAGGCTGCTAAAGAGCACTCATCTTTTTCCCTGGCTCCTGCCATCAAAGCCCTTAAAAGCACCATGGACTGGGGGTTAGACATGTCCTCTGTGGCTGGTGGAGTGCCCTTGTGGGCAAAGGAGAACTGCTGTTCTTGGTCCTGGGAGAATAAGCAGAGAATTCCACTATACCTAACAAGAAAGCTGTACCCATCCCATAACGTCTTTGTTGTTGGCAAAAAGTGGGTCGGTTTCTTCAGAATTTCCTGTCAAAAAAGAAACAAAATAATAACAATAAATATGTGTCTTCTTCTGTCTCAGTTACTCTGGACAGGAGTAATTTATTGGACTTAGTTCAGGGTTTTCAGCACCTTCTTTGTGATGTTCTCTAAATCCCCTTCCAAAGGACATGTACTCTCTTTTGACAGCTTTGGTTCAGATTTAGTCTTGCTAATACTGCCTCCTATCCTGAAATAGCCTCATCATAAGGTAGAACAGAACCTTCTGGTAGCTGTGACTAAGATTCTTGCTGCTGCTACTTAGCTCTTTCCCTGAAGTCTGCACATCACCAACACTTCTTGGATGTGGGCATTGGTTCAGTCTCCCAATGTTGCCTTCCTTGTGTGTTTGTTTGCATGCCTAGTTGCATGTACTTGTCTGTACACAAGATACTGTATCATCAAAATAATCTATTAGCATGTGACAATGGGAAGTATTGCCAGCTATGGCAGGAGAAGTAGGGCAGTGGATATGTAACATGCATAGCTAGCTGTAATTTTGTAAAGAATTATATGTCATTTGTATATCAAACTGATTTGTACAGATGCTTGTGTTGAAAAATGTATTTGTAAAATTTCTTGTGTTAAACATGTATCAACAGTGTATCCTGCTGGACAGAAAAGAAATATACATTTATAAAATGCTGTGCTGTTGCAACTGAGGAAATGTATATATGTTAACAGAGGATACTGGAAGATAAGAGGTTAATCTCAGTCCAGCTAACATTGAAAAATAGTGTGAAATTAAATTACTTAATTTAGGCCATAAAATTGTATCTTACAGTTCTGATTGCAGCAAGAGACAAAATGTCTGGGAAAACAAGTACTAGGAAGTTTTAAGTATCGTCTTTAGCAGTGAACTAATTGCTACTCTGAAAGGGTAGAGTTTGAAATTATTTTAGGATTTCCAGAAGCTGCAACAGATGCTAGCAAAGCTGT
This sequence comes from Protopterus annectens, assembly GCF_019279795.1. Lineage (NCBI taxonomy): Eukaryota > Metazoa > Chordata > Ceratodontiformes > Protopteridae > Protopterus > Protopterus annectens. The sequence continues at coordinate 483,099,735 of NC_056740.1, forward strand.
ATGTGTGTGTATTATTGACACATATGTGCAAGATTCTGGGTCAGTTGTTAGGAAAGGGGGTAGTATGGGAACTAGAAATCGGATGAGCAGATGTATGTGATGTCATTCTGTAATCCAGGGCAAAAATTATGTTTTAATACTAGATGAGACCGAAGTCTCAGAGCACTCTGTTTTTGAAACCTAACATAGAAGGATCCCTCACCTACTTCATCTTGACTTGCTTTAGTAAGTAACCAGGAATAGTAATTCTTTAGATCAGTCAGGAAAATACAGTGAGATTAGTTAAGTACTGTGTTTCTGTATCTGCGTGAATGTGTTCATCTGTATTATTTTAATATTTCCTGTGATTGAAACTCTGGTATTTGCTGTAAATAAATATTCCATATTTTCATGTTCTTTTATTATTTATTATTAAATATATTTAAACTTTTCACTGTGGCTGGTCCATTAGAGAATATTTTAACCTTTGAGAGTACTTATATCTATTTGGTGACTCTGTGGCCACTCCTGAAAGTCTTACTGCATTGGTCAAACACTATCATTTGTATTATATTGTATTTCACTCAGTATAATTGGGTACCATTCTAAAAACCTTTGGGTAGCTGGCTTTGGAGTATCTGGTGGCAGCGCAACTGTCTTATAGTGTGGGTAGAAGGGGGCATAGCTAGTAAATCTGTGCCAGCCTTTCCCAGGTGTGTGTGTGTGTGTGTGTGTGTGTGTGTGTGTGTGTGTGTGTGTGTGTGTGTGTGTGTGTGTGTGTGTGTGTTTGAAAATCAAATCTCAAAGAGTGCGTATGTTTGTGTGTCAGCTGCTTGAAGCAGGGACAAAGCGCTGGTTTTACACAGAGTGGTGGAGGACTTGGCTTGGACACTCAGCTGAGGACTCAACTCTACAGCTGTGCCAGTGGGGAGACTTACTGGGGACCTGGAGAGAGCTAGAGAAAGAAATGCAGGCCTTAGACTGAATATGTTCCCTGTATGCTCTTAAGGGAAATTGTGCTTGATGCAGAGAGCTGTAATATGGAAATAATGTGTGTATCTATTTTTGTTACAAGTGAACATCCCTCTCCATTGTCAGTGATGAGGATTCATGCTCCTTGATTACTAGCCCAGAAAGGGGACATCACATAGCGCATCAGCTGGAATATCATCACATGCTGCCACTTATTTGTTTCTCTGCTCCCTTCCCTGTCCAAGGGAATTCTGGCCAATGTACCCTGAAACAGTGACCCTCCCATGGCTGTAATTGCAGTAGACTGCCATGGCAAGTAATGCTTCTTACTGACAACTGTAAGTTGTTATGCAGTATCTCTCTTAATAATATTTTATTTTCCTCCACCAGGATAGGATACAGACCCTTGTGTAGCAGGTGCAGTCTTAAAACAGCCTACCACTACTATGGTACCACCTTAGTTAGCCCCTACGCATGGCTTTAGTTCTCTCATTTATGTAGAAATTTGGGCTGTGCATGCCTCATGTGGTTACATTGTCAAGCAGAGTACCTCACTAGCCCTCTTTAAGAGGAATATGGACGACTGGATGGGAAATGGAAAATATACACCTGGGGATCCCACCTGTATCCCTGCTGGACAGGGAAAACAGGTGCTGATTTTGTGGGAACATGGTCAAAATTCTTGGCTAGGCTTATAAGTGCCTCCGGGCCAATAGCCTAGTATCCTCCTATAAACCTATTTTTAACTCTAACAATTTAGCATACATCAGAACCAGTGACTACAGGATTACCTGTGAAACCAGCTAAGTTAGTCTAGACAGTACTAGCAAGATTTCTTTTACCCATTTGGAATGGTTGGTACTTCTTTCTTGTAAAGTTGTTTCCTGTTGATTAAATAGTACTCACTCTTTGTACTCCTGTCTTCAGTCAAGGTACATTCCCAGTCTTTCAACCAGGTACTTATGTCATTATGGAAAGTACTGCGTGCTTACTCCATTATCATAAAATCTCCTAATATTTCAGAAGTAGAAATTTGACATCTGTTAACCACTTATTAAAATAAGTGCTTAATTCTGAGAAAAAAAAAAAAAAAAAAAGAATCACAGATCCTATCTTTGGTCCTCTGTTTTTTCTTTCTGTAAGCTTCACGGGTAGATTTAAAGCATTTACATGGGTCATGGTTTACATTACAGATGTCTAAACATTCAACATCACTTAATTAACTGATGGCATGCTTAGCAGTGCTAACGAGTAGAGGGTTTAAAAACCTTGCCCCTTACCTTTCGTCTTTTTGAGGCTGGTAACACACATGTTTAAATGCCCAAACTATCAAAGTCATCCTCTTTTTTTATACCAAGGAAACATTTGACTAACAACCTTGATTCCAGGGCTAGGTTTTCACCCCCCCTTACTCACATACATTTAATAAAAATTGAGCATTTCCTTCTTTTGCAGACATTTCTGCATCTGTGGCATCTGGCTATCTTTCCTCTCATTTTGCTCCCTTTGGACCTCTAGCTGTTTCATTCTGCTAGCAGCTTCATACTTCAGGCTTTTCATCTCCCAGTCCAGCTCTAGTTTCTGCAATTCGGACTGCACTTGAGATAATTTGGAGATATATTAAAAAAAGACACACACCTTTATTAAATAATCATTTGTGACATAGGCAAACATGCATTTATATAAAAGCAATCAAAACCATAATCAAATCGTATTAGCAAGTTCACATTTACAAATATTATACATCACATATATTGTTCTATACAATATAGTCAATTCAGCATTACACAAATTGTTTATTCCCTGCCTTCTCTTAAACCTCATCCCTCCAAAACATTTTTCTGCATGTATTGTTCCCAGTTTCCATTTTTCTATGTAATTTACTTGTACCATTTCCTACAAAACCCACTTCCTGTTCCTTTATGCTACAATATTCACTCTTCAAGTATGGATGCTTTAGTTTGATTTCCATTGTTTTTTGGCAGCCACCAGAATTAAACTTAATAAGGCCTTAGTATGTCTAAACAATTCAGACCTTGTATCCCATCTAAAGAAATAATTGCCTTAGTTACACTCATTTGCTCACCCAGTATCCCTGACAGAGTGCTCTGTAGGGGATTTTTAAAGTCTGGACACTCGTTTCACTCCAGAAACATATGCTCTCAGGTACCTTTTTCTTCCCCATCACACATCCAACATTTGTCATCCACCTCAGTAAAAATTATTTGAAGTCTGCTTGGGTATAAAGGTACTAATGAAACACTTCCAGGCAAAAGTCCTAAATCTAGACTCTTCTGCATATTTGGAAGCCATACATATGTCATCCCTTTGTTTCTTTGTAAATTGCTAATCTTATTTCTCTTCCCAATCTTTTCTGACTTCCTCTAATTCCTGTAGTTATTGTGTAATATTTTATATGCCCGACTAATTATTTTCTTTCTCTTGAATGCCCCATCCCTTTCTCTTCCCTGCACTCTATCAATCCCTGGTATGGAAGGCAATCTCTAGTCTGCAGTCCAAATGTCTTTGTGGCCACTTCCCATTCTATTACCTTTCCCTCACTAGTTATTTGCTCCCAATGCCTTGTTTCCTTTGCCAGCTTTCTCCACCATCTTTTCAGTATCTTTTTTCAGTATCGTATCTTTCTCCAACCCCTCTTCTCTATTCTCTGTACCCCTGATTGCAGCTATCTCTATCAGCAGAACCTCCATTCCTGTGTTGGTCTAGTTCTTAGTATACTTTCTGCTACTTTATGAATATAATATTCTGTATGATTGTTGTTATTCTCCTAAGGATCTGGATCCAGAATCCCACTCCTTTCTGATAAGTACAGCAGTCATACAGTTCCTGTCACGTTATCTCTGGGTTCAATGCACTGAACTTCAGCTATACACAACCTGGTTATCAACTCATGTTTTACTAGTCCAGCATGTGGAAATCCATTTTTCATTTATTTTACAGTCTTTTACTAGTGTGACTGACATATTTCTATACTTTTCAGAGCTCATGTTGCCAGGTTTCTTAACTTACTCTGTCTAAAAATGATATAATAAAATAACGGTTTACTATCAAAATCGCGAAATTCAAAACCGCGAACATTGATATCCTCGACGTATTTCATCGCCTCATGAATATTAATGAGGTCAGATGAGCGATGCATACCAACAATAGTCCATTTTCGATTTTAATGTCGACAGTTGCTGTTTACAGACATGCTGCATTTCTCTGCCCTGCTGACGATCTTCTTAACTGCCGTTCACTTGACTGTCGACATACCGACTGTCGCTCCTACCATGTTCGAACAGGAGCAGGACGTTCAACTGATTTTCAATATTTTGATTGTAAACCTAAAATAACAACTGTGCACTGTATACCCCTGTATTTTTACCTTTTGGGTTCAAGGGCATATACACCTTTTGTTAGCAAACTGTTTTTTGGGTTTAGTTAGTTCAGTTTACAATACACATATTGCTGCAAACCAGTTAGTATGTCACAGGGAGTAACTACATTGTGGACTTTAAGTTGCGCCACTGCCAACAGTTAATATGTGCTGGCCAGGGGCTGTGGTTACATGATGTGTGCCTTTGGTTAATATACTCAGAAGTTGGCTTTAAGACCTTATAGTAAATATGCACTGTTGCCATGGGCTTTGATAATTAGCCACAAGTAAGGTTAAGATGGTGGTAAGCAGAGTAGTACTGGACTATCCCAGGCTGACTGCTAAACTGTCCAGATTTCTGCAGACTGTCCATATTTTTGCCTAACATTTTTGGCCTGTTCCTCACAATATTTATGGTTCTCTGGCAAATAACTGGGCATTGGAGTCACTAAATAATAACATGCATTTGAGTTTCAGACTTCATCTCCTCCAGAAAATACATGCTAACACAAATCCTGTTCTAGCAACTTCATAAGTTTATAAGAGCAATATTTAAAATCTGTCCCTATTTTGGGCCTTTGTTCTCCCATTATTTTATGCTTTGTCCAGATTTATTTTGCTAGGAGTTTGAGAAGTATGTTCCCAGGATTTCATACACCTCACTGTCAACAAAGTATTTCCTATGGCAGTCTAACCATCAGTAAAACTTGCTAAGACTATTTTATACACACATGCACACGCAGACACATATACACACACACACACACACACACACACACACACACACACACACACACACACACACACACACACACACACACACACACACACACACACACACACACACACACGCACACACACACACACACATAATTTTATTGTGACACAATGTCAACATTCAGCACTTTCTTGCACACAAAAACACTTAAAATGAGCCAACTACTACTTATTAAATTATGGCAGCTGCAGAAAAGAAGTCACTGTCTGAAATGTTGATGCCATCAGTTAATACCGCACCAGTTATAGTAATTACATCCGTACGCATAAAAAGCAGCCACAAGCTTTTAACACTGAATAGTGATAGTCTGTACTGGAAACAAGCTTAGGCAATGTACATTAAAAATTTGTAAACACACTGTTCCAAAACCCACTTCTGATGAACTTTATAAAATATAAATAATTTACTAAAGTCAACAGATGCTAACATAGGTAAAAGCTACAAGCAAAACCTAGCCAAGCTAGAGTTTTCACTTGGTGATACCTTAAACCTCCTGCCCATGGGAAATATGCAAATGCCCCCTTAAGGATACCAAGCATTTTAGCTTTATGGCTTCTGAATGTCCATGACTTTTTACTTTTTTCCATTTTGAGTCTTTATGGATTCGTTCGGGCCAATAAAGCCAACCCCCACTAGCTGTGGACATGCATGTTTCAGCCTTCTTATGACTTCGTCAGCACAGCATAAGTGGGCTGTTTGGCTATACTTTAGAAACACAGGGTCTTTTTCTAGTAGTTTTTACTGATTGGTTTGTTTCTGTGACCTTTTTACTCTTTGGTTTGGATGTTACTTGATATACTTTACAGACACCTTAATGGTTGTGGACATCAGCTGGGTTTAAAGACCCAGGAAAAAGCCTCTGTTGGTTGTTCTCCCTGGATTCATATGCTAGGGGAATTAAAGTTTCTCATTTCAGGTCTTCCTTCTCTGTGTTTGACTGTTTTCCCCAGAATTCCTGCTCTGGACACTAAGTCTCCTTCCATAAAAGGTGAATGTTCTCTAACTGGGCTTCTGTCAGCCCTATTTTTATGTTCTACAATTCAACTCATTTTTTTCTAAAAACACAACTCTCTTGCCCCTCCCAGAACTAGTAGAGTCAAATTAAATGTTCCCCTTCGCTCATTAACTCCGCTCTTACTCTCTTGGATAACAGAGACTCTGTCTGGAAATTTTGGACTAAGACCAAATCTCCCATCCACTACCAAAAATATAGGGAACCACGCAACCTGTCCAAAAAACGTATAAACATTGATAAAAAATTTCTACCATAAATCACAAGCTACAAAACCCAGAAACCCCATAAAGTTCTGGAAAACCATCAATCATATCCTCCACCCAGGGAATACCTCATCTCCTAACCCCTGCCCAAATAACACACCTCAAGAAACAGCATCCATTTACAACTCTTACTTCATTGATACTGTCAGCAAACTTATGCAGACCTCTTACCCAACTGACCCCTCTCTTCCTACTACCCCCACCACCTCAAAACAACCCCTTTTCACTTAAACCAATTCCTACCAGCTACATTAAAAATCTTCTTCTCAGACTTAAACTTTGCTCCCCATTTGCTGATAACCTGCCTTCTCTTTTTCTTAAGGCTGCTGCTAACTCAATAGCATGTCCTGTTTTCATCCTCACAAACTGCTCTATAAGTGAATCTACAGTCCCTAATGGAAACAATTCTATATCATACCCATCCATAAAGGAGGAAACTCTGCAGAGCTCTCTAATTTTTGACCTATTGTTATACTCTCTCCACTTTCTAAAATTATAGAAAAATGTGTTCATTCATAAACAAATCATGGCCTACTTCACACAGGAAAATCTGCTCACCCCAACCCAACATGGCATTGGCTTCCACCCCCACCACAGCACTGCAACAGCCCTTATTTCCTTTACTCACTCCATCGCCCTAGCCAGAGACAATAATAAGCTATTGTTCTGTCTCTTTCTTGACCTCTCCAAAGCCTTGGACGCTGTCTTTCATCCCATCCTCCTTTCCAAACTTTCTCACCTTAACCTTTCCTCAACCACCATCTCTTGGTTTTACAGGTACCTCTCCAACAGACAACAATCCATCAAATGGCTCTCTGCTCTCTCTCCTTTCCTCCCCATCAAAATGGGTGTCCTACAAGGCTCAGTTCTAGGTCCCCTTCTTTTCAACATCTTCACAAACCAACTTTACACATCCTGTCCCCAGTCATCCCTCATACAGTATGCTGACGATTCCACAGTCATCTCTGTTGCTGAAAACCCCTCTGACCTGCTCTCCCTGACACAAAAAATATTTCAACCTTATTGAAAGATGCTTGCTAACAACCAACTTATACTGAACCACAAAAAGAGAAAACTTCTACTCCTCCTCCATAAATCTATTTCCCACATCAGTTCCACTTTTACCATTTCTTCCACTGACAACACTAGTATCATGGCAGATACCCACACTAAGCTTCTTGGGGCTGTCATAGACAACCACCTTAAATTTGACCTCCATGTTACACTGTATCAAGAAAACGCACCAAAAGCTAGGACTACCGTATAGAAACAAAAGGTTCCCCACAACAGACTCAAGAGTCTCGCTTGTCGATGAATACCTCCTCCCCAACCTCTTCTACAGCTTGCAAATCTTACCTAACCTACAGTCCTCACACCTGTCTAAACTTGAAATCACCTACAACAAGGTCACTAGATTTGCTGTCAGTCTGCCTTCTAAATCTCACCACTGTCACACCCTTAGAACTCTCAGCGGGCTTGAGCTCCCCCAACAACTTCTGCTTTCTCACCTAGTCATCATCCACTCCATCCTGCACAAGCCTTTCTCTTGCCCCAACATCTCCTCACTAGTCTCCCTCTACACCCCCCTCAGAACCCTTAGGAGCTCATACCAATGTCTCTTACAGATTCACAAACCCAAAAAATCCATTGGCCATAATCTCTATAGTTACTACCCCCCCCCTTTCATGGAACAAACCTCCCATGGCACTCAGAAATATTACCCAGGTCCATGAATTCAAGAAAGCTCTCAAAAACTACCTACACAGCACCTGGATCTGTCATTGTAATCACCACACCTGAACCCCCATCCTTTCTCCACCCTTACTGTGCACCTTTCCTCTCTTTCCGCCACTATTCTTATAGAAAGTAACCTCTTCTTAAGACACGGCACTACTGTCCATGCTCCTTCACTTCTTAAACCTAGAAACCTGCTACTCGTATCCTACTGCAGTATGCCTGTTTTTTATTAAAGTACACCACCTGAAATGAAAAAGGCACACTGCATCTTGTATGAACTGCATACCACTGATGACAAGCTAGGTGAACATTACATCTTCTTTATTACATTGTATTATATCTTTTAGATGCTTTTCTTACTTGTGCCAAAATAGCTGTTTTACTTATTTTTTTTACTGGGGAGCTTTTTTCTCCTGGGAATCCGCTGAAAAAGGGCTATAGTTCAGCCAGACTATCCCAGTCAACAAATGTCAAATAAATAAAAATAAATAAATTCAATAGCTTATTAAACAATCATTCTCTCACTAATACAGCAAGAGAAACAAGTGCACCTTAACAGAGGCATTTCATTTAAAAAAAGTCACTGTTTACAATGTTCCCTGTAACACTGCTATAAACACTTACATAACTATTTACAAATTTTAGGTCACTTGTATTCTTCCACATGGTAGGAACCAGCATACAGTGCTACAATATACACATGCATATTTCTATTTGTTAATCAGTCAAACCAGCTAGGGACTTCTGAGTCTCACACAGTGGGGAAACCAAACCAGGGACTCCAGGATAAACTTGTCACCAGCTTATAGCTTCAGTTTTGTGCAGTAGGTTCTTAAACATTATTGGAAACGACACAGTGCATGCTATAGTATATGGAAAATGTGCTTAAAATCAAGTATGTAAATAAATGTACTGTTATAGCAAGTTAGGTAAAATATGGCATAAGTGTAATATTTTTGAAAAAGTATACAGATTTGTTTTGCAGAAAAAGGGATGTTTTTTCCTATGCCACACTGTGATATAAGCCAAGAAATGAGGTTGTTTGTTGAGTAACTTACAAATGGGTGGATAACAGCTTTCAGCAAGACCAAATATTTGAAATTGTGCATGTTGTTGTTATTAAAGTCCTTTTAGCTTTAGGCAAAACACTGTGGAACAACTTAACATAGTTCCTACTACTGTTTTTCATATTTTTTCCCAAATACGCCAAAAAAAGTCTGCTAGGCTATGGTGGTGAATCACCCGATATAATAGGTTATTAGAATATGCCAGTACAAGGAAAACAGAAATATTCTTCAGTTTTATGTTTTGAATATAAACAAATTTTCTGTATTCGGTCTCAAGCAATATTTGGAAATTAATATTGTAAACTTTTTCAGATGATATAAGAATGTTGTTTGGTCTTGATAAATGTGCAAAAGCAACCTTTAAAGCAGGAAAACTGTAGCATCAAGAAAACATCAGTTTGTGACAAGACTGTGTTATAAAAGAACTTGAGCAAGAGGGAGTGTATAAATATTTGAGAACTGATGAAGGATCAACAATAAAACTTGAACAAATGTGAATAAAACCTCATAAGGAATACTATAGAAGACTTAAATTAATCCTAAAAACAGTGTTGAAATCTAGGAACAAAATTCAATATATAAACCGATTTGCTCTTCCTGTTCTAACTTACAGTTTTGGCGGGATTAACTGGCCTCAAAACATGTTGGTTAGATTAGACAGGAAAACAAGAAGGATGCTTCATGTTCATCAAATGATTTATAAAAATCAGTGCATACCAAGATTATATATTCCCCGTTCCGAAGGAGATGTGGGCCTCCTTGAAATTGATTACATGTATAGATCTGAAATTGTGGGACTGCATACATATCTGCTGACCTTACAAGACCCAAACATAGTGAAAGTTTTGAAACATCTGTGATGACGTCCCTGCTTAGTCTAGCAGAAGCACATCAGCGTCAAGTAGGAATGGAAATCAAACCAGAAGTAGATAAAAAGCAGGCAGGAACTGAATGTGCCAAAAAAAAAAAAAGAATATAAAGTGAAGGACCACACGAGATGGCAAGAAATGTGTAAAATGCATAAATATAGTTGCAAGCATAGAAAACTTCTGGAGGAACCTCATGTCAAATGCACGAATGGTTAAGGAAAGGCAAATTCAAAGCAAGAGATGAAAGGTTAATAATATTGGTGGCAAAAGATAGTGGGCTACATACACGTTGGTTTACAAAGTTCATTGAACATGTGGGAGAAACAGACAAATGTAGGTTTTGTAAAACCAAACTGGAAACAGTTGCACACCTCTTTGCTGGCTGTGACATACTAATGGCGGAAGGACTGTATACTGAAAGGCATAATAATGTGACAAGACTGCTACACTGGGGAATATGCAAACATTATGGTATTGAAGTGGCTGAAAAACACTAGAAACATGAGTCACAAAGCATCATATAAAATGATGAAGTTTATATCACATGGGATCATCCATTACCAACAGTCCAAAAGATAGATGCTAGAAAACCAGATGTAGTGGTCCATGAAAAGAAGACAAAAGTAGCATTGATCATTGAAATCACCACACCCAGTGACTACAGTGTCTTGCATACAGAGAGATACAAAGTCATAAAATATCAGGATTTGTTGGCAGAAATGAGAGCAATGTGGAAGAAAAATACCCAGACAATTCCTATAGTAGTAGGAGCAATGGGTCTTATAAAAAATAATCTACATTCGTATTTAGATATGTTACCAATACATGTAACTCCATACGAATTACAGAAGAAATCATTACTGGACACATTGCAAGTGCTGGGAAGAGCACTTCTGGCTGACATCAAAGATTGAAACAATACTAATTTGATGAACTTTAAACATACGTTGACTTAGGAATAGGATCCATTCACATCATGGTATTAAAAGCCCAAAAGATTTGGAGAAATTAAAAAATAAAGTGTATTTTACTATTATGCTACATAATAGTGAAGCCGCTACAGAGAGAAGCATTTGAGAAAAAATGCTAATTTTTTAGGCATAAGTCAGTTTTCTGGGGAAAGTAATATTCACTCTGATCCAAGGCAGTAGCTGTTATTTATCCACCTAAGAAAATTCTTTTAACATTGAAGGCATTAAAAAGGGGGAATGGACTTACAGAGCTTACAAGTATAATTTCAAAGGTCAGAGAGTCCATTAGTAATTGTTGAAAGCTTTGAAGAGTTAAGTTTAGGACACATTTAGAGCATAGTCCTTCAACAAGACTTTTAAAATACATCCTTTACCCACCTTGATGATATTACACTTCAGATGGTAGGTGCCACACTCTTTAGTGTACTTAGTGCTTGTTCAGGATACCAAGCCCTAAAATTAAAGATCATCAGAGTTAACTACATTCAATATGGCAGTTGGAAGCCATCATGATATTGTTGTTTACCATTTGGTCAAACATGAGCATAAGATAAGTTTCAGGGGAAAAAAGTGTAATGTAATAAAGGTCTGATGATGGTGTAGCCAGTGCAGATATTATTGTGTCGTTTGATTGTATTAACACTACCAAAGAAGCAACTCCTGTTTTAGTGACTACTCTGGTAGTAAAGAACATTGTTTATAGGTTGATGCTTCCAGAATGGGCTGGATCTAGTTTTTAATTCAAGAAGACAGACCAAAAGTGGTACTGTATCACTAGGCTCTAACCCCTCTAAATAAAATTTTTTTGCAAGAGGGTTTTATTTTTTTTTTATTTAAAAATAAAAAAAAAAAACATATTGACCTCATTCTCAGGATTTGGAGCACTGTGTGTATACATCCATATTGAACATACATGCAGTTTCAATTTCTGTTAAAAAATCCATCTTACTCTGCTGAGATTTTTCCTGAAATGGTCTAGTAATTACACATACTTCCTACTAGAGAATAAGGTAGTATTGTCTTATTTTATATCCTCCTGCCATTTTGCTAGAACAGAAGCTGAACGTCAGTCTGAATGAAAGTGAAATAACTTCTTGTAGATGAAACATGGGTAGATAAAGTATGTGTGTGTGTGTGTGTGTGTGTGTGTGTGTGTGTGTGCGTGTGCTTATGGGGAGTTGAGTTTCACTGATGTGCCTGAGAGCAAAGAGCTGAAATACATTACTGTGGCTGTTATTCATTCCTTTATTTATTTAATCACAGTCAGAGTGCATTCAGTAAAATGGCTGGAATTGGTGTGTCGATGTATGTATGCAGGAGGGTTGCAATGGATTGCACTTTATGAGTATGACAACAATATGGTGAAATATTAATGTGGCCACTATTTATTCATTAATTTTTTTTTATCAAACTCAGACATCTGAAGTATACAAAGTTGGTAAATTGCCTGTAATTGGTGGGCATGATTTTGTGTGTGTGTGTGTGTGTGTGTGTGTGTGTGTGTGTGTGTGTGTGTGTGTGTGTGTGTGTGTGTGTAGGAATGCAAAGGATAGTATTGGGTTGCACCATATAAATCTGATAAAAAATAGCTAAATTTATTTATTCATTCATTTGATTTCATTCAAATAACTGTGGTGGACACAGTCAATAAAGTAGAGTTGGTAGACATGGATGCAGTCTGTGGAAGAAATATTTGACATCTGATCTGGCTTTGTAGGGATAGTGTATGTTTCAGTGAAATAGGTTGAAATACTTTATGTGGTCATTAGAGTCAGCAGAGTAAGATGGATTTTTTAACAGAAATTGAAACTGCATGTATGTTAGCATTATCTTTGTCACCAGCATCTGTGGTGTATACTGCCAATAACTAAGTTAAGTAACTAGATAAACAAATATACAAAATAAGGAAACAATGCCTCTTACTAACTGCTAAGTACTATAATTTCAGAGCAGCATTTGTGGTGTATGCTGTCAATAACTGGCTGCAATTGGTAGGTAAAAAAGCAGTCTGTGTATGAAAGTGACTGACCTCTACTGTTACTTGACCACAGCTAAACAGTCATTGATGTGGCCTGCTAGTCTTAGTGACTGAGTGAAATAAGCTGTAATATATTATTGTGACCAGTATCATTACTTTTTATTTGATTATAATCAGGGATCTGTGGTTTACCCAGTCAGCAATGTGTCTATAACTGGTAGCACTGAAGTGGTATGTAAATGAAAGTAACTGACCATTGCTGCTATTTGATCACAGTAAAATGGATTTTGATCTGGCCTGACAGGGTTGGTGTGCATTTCAGTGAATCAAGTTGAAATACATTACTGTGGACATTATTGTTTTATTTGCTTATTTGTAGTCATATATCTGAGTTGTACACCATTAATCAAGAGTCTGTGACAACTTCATGTCTGACCTGAATTCAGTTTCCTTATTGTAGGTCTGGTATGTACTCTGAAGATGAAGACAGTTGCTAGAAGATGGTTCAGAATTTACAGTGATGTATGACATTATTTATATAAAATTATAACTATGCTCAAAGATTAACCAATCATAGTATAACCTCACCATATTCCAGTCTGCCCAATCCATTAATTTACCTCCTGCAGACATCTCTTGCTTTGAATCACAAACTACCACTGTAAACTAGAAACATATGCCTCAGGATCATAAAACACAAAACAGTGATCACATATGAAAACAGCTTTTCTGCAGATGTTGGTAGATGTAAATGTTTTCACAAATATGTACATGGCAGGAAAGTAATTTCAGAATCTGGTTATGAACCACAGAAGGCTGTATTGAGAAAACCATTGACAGTAACACCTCTAATTTAGCACATAATAAGTTTGTAGTTATAAAATATGCTACAGAAGTTATGTAAGGTGTGGATAAATGCATTCCAGCACTTCGTACAATTTTGGGAAAATATGGTGTTGGCCAGGATTGCACTACTAGTAGACCAAAACCTCATCTTTCATCAACATATGACATATCTAATATACATAGCCTAGCACATCTATATAAATACTTCCTATAACACTGTTTGTCTACTTAGCACTGAGTCTAGGAATGTTATTATTATACATCTTCTTACACCTAAACTGGTATATGAACCCTCATTCTGTCTTTATTTTCCTTCCCATAACACATCAATATTATCAATAACCCAAAAGAAGATTATCAAATTTGTCAGCCTGTCTCATAACATAGAACATTATTCTTTGACCCTATCAAAAAAAAAAACTGCCTCAGTGCCATCAGAGCAGTAGTCTTTCTAAACTCTTTAACCTTTAAAATATTTAATGAAAAGTCTTGCTCATCATTATGACAACGCATCATGTAAGAAATGATGCTTACTCCCTTAGAAAACAAGATGGTATACAGTGCCAAAAACTGTCATTCAGCTTGGCTGTCTGTGGCAAGCCTTTTCTAAAAAGGCCCCTACATGTTAAGAGTTTCATTCTGTCTAAGGTTAGAAAACTTACCAATTTGTATCTGTTTCATAAGCACCTCAAAAATTAAAACATACTTGTTATAGTGATTCTGGTAAAAGATTCCTGGTGTTTTTAAATCCCGAAAACCTGATATGTACGATATCCACTTTCGTGCTGATCCACTTTGCAAAATACTGTAAACACTATTTATAGCCCTATTAGATAGTAACTCACTGCATTTCTAACCATTATAACTGAAAAACATTTTGAGGGCCGCGGTGGTTCAGCAGTTAGTGTTGTCGCCTCCCAGCAAGAGGTTCTCCTGTTTGATTCTCGGCTGGAGTGCCTTCTCTTTGGAGTCTGCATGTCCTCCCCACGGTCGAGTGATGTTTAAAGACATGCAGGTAGGTGTGTGCATGAATGGGTGTGCCTTCTTTGAAGGTTGGGCATTGGGTTGGCAGCTCGGCACTGTAAAAACCCACTGCCAATCATTAGTGGACCGGAGTTCCACTGTGGTGACCACAAACTGGGAAAAGCCGAAAGACATTAGTTTTAGTTTTATAACAGAAAAACATTTTGAAAATATAAAACAATTAATTCTGCTACATTTCCCAAGTCCTGTTCACACGTAAACTACTATATACTGTTTATGGTTTAGCATTATTTTCATTGGCTAGTATTTTTCATTTGCATTATTCACATATTACTTACTACTTGCTGCGTTCTTTAGCTGTGTCTACTATATGTGTTAACTTTATTAATGCATTGTATGCTTTATTTCTCTGTATGTTCCTTCCACTTCTCATCTAATATCTTTGTTCAGTATAACTCTTTGTTTGCCTTTGGGCCTGGGTCATGGCTAAAAAAAATGACCTTTGGACCAGTACATACACCTGTTAACAAAGTTAAGTAAATAGATACACAACTATACAAAATAAGGACACAATGTCTCTTCCTAACTGCTAAGTACTATAATTTCAGAGTTGAGATCACAGAACTTGATGGACTTTAATTGAAGTTGGAAAAAGTTATCATTCTGCACTCTGCACAGTGAAGTACTATGGATGTGTCCATACATGTAATTTAGTTACTGAAAAATCCAAACAAAGAGCAGAAGGCATCTTTTGTTTCTGTTGGTCATCTCCTAATTTGCATTAGGATGACGAAGAGTATGTGATTCTGCATGCTTTTTATTAATGATCTATTTTACGGAAAGGTGAAGATTACCTCAGTCTTTCGATTACTGTGTTGTTTTTTCTTTCTTTTCTTTTTTTTCTTTTGTTTTGAATTTGTGAAACTAAGTATCACTATTTCTCCAGAAGCATTTTGAATACTTTGTCAGACAAGGTATTCCAGACAAAAATATACCAGACAATGGGCCATAGTACAGTCCTAAAGACTGAAACCTTCACAACAACACCTAATACTGGGTTTCTCATAAGTCATGATAAATCCTTTATGCCTATAGCATAATTGTTTAAATGAAAAGAGATACCAGATTGCCAGATTTCTGCTAAAGAAAAAACTCTTATCTCAGTTTGCTTGAATAGAGAATCACTCTGACTTTGGATTTCTTTGTGAGTAGGAAAACTTCACCATGTAACTAAAATATATCTGTTTATTTTGATATTCTATAATATATCAATGAATTAGAATCACTATTACGTAATCCTTATATATTTTACTTTTATATGTCATGTAAGTGCTTCTTCTCTTCATATAGCACCAACAATACATTTCATGTACTTGTAATATAACAGAGCCTAGATGTAGCAGTTTTTGTTTGTTTACTATTAGAGTACTGTGAATCACTGTATTCTTAGAATGTCTCTATAAGCAGTCACTGTATTCTCGTTTCACTGAATTACTTTGATGTGTGTTGTGTAAAATGCTAATAGCTTTTATAGTACATTTATATTTCTTTCAATACAAAGCAGACAAAGAGCAGAGTTTGTTGAGTATTCAGAGTTTTGGTTTCTAGACCGCCGAATTCTTGTTTAGCTGTTACAGTAGTTAGCATGTCTACCTGTTCTGCTTTGTCTGCTATGATTGCAGCTGCTTGTTCAAAGAGGTAGAAAAGCAACGAAGACTGTTTCAGACTTTTTTGTTTTTTATCTGTGGCTTTTTTTAAATAATTACTCTGTATTATGAATGGACTCTGGTTTGCTCAAGTGGTTACCTCTGCCACTCATATATTAGGCCATAGCTTAGACTTTTTCTTCCAGATAGATATCATGAGCAGTGATTTGGTGATGGATCTGCTCACCTCCTTTAGACAACTTCATTAATTAAATTGTGGCTTAGCAACATTGGTTGAATCCCCTGACCAAGGTCTTATTCAATACAAGAGACTTGATACAATCCCCCTGGGCCTCTTGAGCCCAGTTTTGCTTGATCAGCTAAGGACCACAGAGTCACAGAAGCTACCGAGTTGGGTGAAATTTACAGTCAGACCTTCACCACCTTTCTGGGGTAGCCTAGCCCTGGATGGTCTAGCTGGTTCTGCATGAGTCATGATTCAGTTCTGAACTCCATGATAGAAGACTGAATAAAGGATGGAGTATAAATGTCAGCACAGTGAACTGGTTGGACAAGCATATTTTGGATAACAATTTTTCACTATACCAGGCAGATATTTCCCAGAAGGCCTTGCACTTGTCTCAGGAGATCTGTACAGCAGCACTCTTCCAAGTTGTAGGCAGGCTATGCAGTCCAGCCATGGTCACCATCAAGAGGGCTTCACCTAATGAGAATGTAACTTAACTGCTCATCATTTTGCCACCAAGTTTGCCTTGATCAGAACAGGTCTTTGACAGGGTAAATATCTTATTTGCTTCAGTGGTCATCAGGACATGCCACTGCATTGGAACTGGTGTGAATTGTCTCAGCTAGATTAAGATAATTTAATCTGTTTTAGCTGCTGTATTTGCACTGTATCCTTTGGGAAGGACCATTACTCTACAAATTTGTTCTTATTGGTCTAGAGATGGTAGGTCCAGTCTGACACCAACTTATCTTCACCCTCCAAGTATGAGAAAAGTATTGATTACCCTGTCATGAAAAAACTGTGGCTTAGAGTCTGATGTATGGATACCTTGCATTGCTCTCAAACCTTTCATTTGTGGTTAAGCTTCTTGAGAATGTTGTGGTTTATGCTCAGCTGGTTACTTACTCAAGAGATAATCACATAAAATATTAATTCCATTCAGGTTTTTAGGCAAGGCAAAGCACTGAGATGGCCCTACTGGATATCTTTCTTGACATCCTTATTGCAAGAGATCAGAATCACTATTTGATATCTTATTTGCATTTGATGTGATCATCTGTGCCTTCTTACTGGGTCATTTGCAGCTTTACTGTAGAATTAATGACACTGTTTTTGATTTATATACCTCACATATATCCATATACACAGACAGTAGTTTCTTAACTTAACTTCTTTAATTTTTGTTTCATATGAGTTCCTTTTGCATTTGTGAATTCGACTGGAGGCCAGCTTAACTAATAAGAAGCACTCTTGTTCTTTAAGGTCTGCTCTCAAGCGGATGTCTCACATCTCACTTCAGTGCAAAGACACAAAGTCAAACTTTGCATGTCTGCATGAATCCAGTGATACTGGTGTACAAGGCGTACTTAGTTTAATAGGATTATTAAAATATTTCTTTGTACTTGAAGGGAATATATTCAATTAAAAAGGTTAGTATATTCATTTATAATCACAAGTGTTTTACTCTTAAGTTCAGGCATATTTCTTTTCTTTCACTCATCTTAGACTAATAGTGGTCCACATATACTATATTTTTTGTCAGGGAACTAGTAATTTAAATCTTTAGTAATTTGTGTTTTTTATCATTTGGTTTGTATCTTAACAGTAGTTCATTTTTGTAATTAATTGATGTTGAATATTGACTTATACTTTCCAAAGACAACCTAAAATATTAGCAATTAATCTTTGCTAATTTATTCAGAATTGTTTATCTTCTAGAATCACTTTTATTTCATTCTTAGTTAATTTACACATTTAAAACACTCATCCATTTGATTTATTATTTTTCTAAACTAGTAGTGTATTCATTAAATTCATATGCACTTGAGGACATGCTTAATCAAAAATATCTTAATAAATGTATAAGTTGTGGAATATTTTACATAAATTTGAATTTAGAGCAGTCATGCATTAACTGTATTATGTCGAATAACTTAATTTTAATATTAAATAGTAAAATTTTGGATCCACGGACTGTCAGTGTAGCAATTGGGTCTGATTATTTATTTTTTTATTTAACATTTGTTTATTGGGAAAGTCCAACTGAGACAGAGTCCATTTTTAGCGGAGGCCCAGGGATAAACGATCCAGACGCATATCTTTGGAATGTGGGAGGAAACTAGAACACCCGGAGGAAACCCACATGAAAGCAGGGAGGGCATGCAGACTCCACACAGAAGGCACCCCAGCTGAGAATTGAACCAGAAAACCTCTTGCTGTGAGGCAACAATGCTAATTGTTGCACCACTGCACCACCCAATGGTGTATTAGTGAATATGTGATGAACTGAAAATGAGACCTTTTTAGTTTGACTGTTGACAACAACATTATTTTAGACAATACTGTGAATAATGAATTACATTTGGGGGTTAGTAAAATTGTTAAAGTGTTTACCTTACAAACACAAGGTATAAAGTTTGATTCTTACCTTTGAATGGGAAATTGGTTAGTCATAAAAAGGCTTATAAGGGCAGCTAGCCAAGTACTTACCTGTGAACAAAACAGAATATTGTCAAAGTGATAAGAGTATAAGAAGGCCTCGTACATTTCAAAATTCAGTGAAAGTATGTGTTAAGAGGAAAAAGAAGATTGTTTCTTCTAAGGTGACAAAGAAAAAGAAAAACATTAGTCGGGAGATAGTTTCTAACGTGGATATTGACATATGACATAGTCTAACAACTGCAGCTTCCATTTAGTCAGTCCAACTTGTTGATAAAAGACACTTGGAAAACATCTTAAATGACAATTCACTGGGATATAGTAATTCAGGGGCTATTCTAAATCATAACATTTCTTCTCCTTCCTGTACTCAAGTGTTTCTCTGTCCAGAAGTTATTATATTAGACAAAAAGAAAGAGGTTAGGTATAGTAATAATATCAATTTGAAGTTGAGTTGTGAATAATTTGTTGTTGTTGTTGCGTCTTTCGGCTTTTCCCGGTCAGGGATCGCCACAGCGGAACTCTGGTCCGCTAATGATTGGCAGTAGATTTTCATGTGGTGAGTTGCCATCTCTGACGCACAACCTTCAATGAAGGTACGCCCGTTCATGAATGTCTCCACACAGAAGACGCTCTAGCTGAGACTCGAACAGGACAACGGCTTACTGTGAGGCGACAACACTACCGCAGAACCACCACCGCAGTAAGTTGTGAATAATTAAGATACAAATATTGCAGCTGTTCAGGATAATTCTTCTGAATTAAATACTAATAGTTTATACACTTGCAAGAAAATACCAAGATTCAGCAATGGAAGATGGGCATAAAAGAGGACAGCAGTTTGTGTGAGGACTCAAATGGAGTGGGGAGTGACTCTAAAAGAAGTAGATTGACATCACTGATGGGTTCTCTTTTTATAATTCTCATTTGCGTACTAGAGATACACCATCTGATGAGGCACTGATTCCTGAGATATTCACTTCAGATTTAGATCAGTCAGACATGCATGATGATGCTAAGATTATAATAGATTTACAGAATATTAATATTCATTCTTATACCAGTTTAAAAAGATTAAGAAACTGTAAGGAGAATTGAACAAAGGATGGCAGGATTTTTCAAGGGAAAAATAGGCTCATAGGTGTTTATTAGGTTAACAACCACAAGGGCCTTTTTAAGCCTAGCCATGCATCCCAAATCCCTGACAAGTTCTGATGCTCTTGGTAAGTATAAGCAGGGGCCTGGGAAATGAAACATTTACATGGTAAAATAAAATAAAATAATACAAAGGGCTTTGGATGATTAACAAGGGAAGAGAATGCAACTGAAGATGAAAAAATTGAAGGAGACATTTGATTCCTTATTAATCAAAAATAATTTGTTGGAAAAACCTGAAATATTGGTAATAGGTGACTTTATTCTAAAACTTACTGCTAAAAAGGTCACAGCTTTGAATAAACATTGTATAACATTATATTTTTTTACTGGGACTAAAGTTAACAGAGTATAATGAACTCCTCCTTAAGTTAATTAAGATGAAACCTGGTGATGATAAAATAATTTTCAGGGAAGAACTAATGAGTTACTGTATAATCCGGTGAATAAGATGAAACCTGCAATAAATGAGATGATTGAATATCTTGAAAGTTTAATTATAGAGTTTGCTCTCTGTGAAATTATTCATTCTTCTCAGTGGTCTATCAGTCTACAAAAGCTAAGATGTTTAACAATTGGTTAAGACAGCATTGCCTGATCTACAATATTAAATTAATGGTAACTTGGAAAAAATTGCTTTTGATCCAATACTGAAGCTGAAAGATTTCATCTTAATTATTATTGATCTAAAACTCTTTCAAGTATCATTATTCATCATACAGAGTCTTTTATATATTCCCATACAAGAGCTCTAAATCGGTCCATAGAAATAGGGAATTTAATAGAACTTTAAGATATTGCTCAAAGTTTGGGTACTAAAGGAGATGAATTAAAACGCATTGTACTTACTGAAGGATATGATTTTGTTACTGTCACTGAGACATGGAACTCTTCAGATTTGCAGAGTCCAGGTTATAACAAATATGAATGTTTAAGAGATGACATGGGAGGAGGAGGAGGAGGTCTCTTTTTGGGTTCATTACTCAGTTCCAACTAGGCTTGTAACATCTAACTGTACTTTAGAAAGTGTAATCATTCAAGCTTATGGTATCTTATCACGTGATCTTGTAACATTCTTATTATCCATACCACCAATGGACTGAAGTAGACAATAGGACTGTTTGAATGAGATATTTATTTGGATTATAAAAGTTTTATATTGTTGAGTGACTTCAACTACCCATTAATAGACTGGTGTGCCACTAAATCTAGCAATTTATATAAAATAAAATTTATTGAAAATGTTTCATATCATTACAAAATTTATAATGGAACCAGTCCAAGATAATAATATATTAGCTCTATTAGGGACTGGACTCATATGTTTAATTGAGAATATTCAAATTTCTGCTCCTTTAGGATCATCTGATCATTTATCTTTTGTTTTTCAAATATTAGTAAAGGGTAAATCTGGAATATGAAATCAGCATTAAAACTATGGACTTATAAATTATCAACAACTACAGGCTTGATTATTTTCTATAAACTGGAGGGACAAAGCTGTAATAGATAGTGGAGGGTATGCATGTTTACAAGTAAAATCACAGCATTGAAACATCAGCAATTGTAACGCTTAGCAGAAAAAAGATTGAAAATTTCAATGGAAGAGCGATTCATGAGCATTGGGCTTCTCCCTTAAAATTCTTTTTTTGCACTCCCTGGTGTGGGAGGTAAGCCTCCGTCATCCCCAGACTTAGACATATTAACTCAGAGATCGCTATATCTTGGAGAAATGGAACATTTCAGAAAATGGCCATCTTGGCCTTGGTATATGTAAGACTCCTTTTAGGTCATTCAGTCTCCATGTTTGGGAACTCAGACTAGTAGTACCCCAAATTTCAAATGGTTACCACTGAAAATGCTCAGTATAAAGTATGTAATCATAAGCATACCTTTCCATTGTAAGGTAGGTAATCATAAGCATACATTTTTATTATGGTGGAATCACAGATTGACTGGAGTACACAATAGGAAAATGAGAACTTCATTTTTATGGCAACAAAGTATATCTCCTCTACTGCCCGCTACTCTATGTGTACCACACGGTTCCATTCTAGGTGCCCTCCTTTTCACACTTTTTACTAACAATTTACACACTGCTACCCCGCATGCCTCCGTAGTGTGATATGTGGATGATTCTACATTAATATGAGCTGCATCATCACTCCAGCAGCTACAACAACTAATGCAGCAGTCCTTCTATGCAGCTGAAACGTGGCTTTCTGAAGTTCAACTTATTCTAATCCCCAACAAGACCAAACTCATGATATTCTGGTCCACTAGAACTAGAGATCCCCTCTCTCCATTAAAGATCACATCTACAAGCAATACCACCATCTCTCCTGTTTCCCAGACTAAACTTCTGGGTGTTGTTATTGACAACACTATCAAATTTGACCTACACATAGCCCAGACAGTCAAGAAAGTAAATAAAAAACATGATACTCTTTACAGAAATAAACAATACCTAACCAACAGCACAAAGGCTACCACTGCAAGAACACACCTGATCTCCACACTCCTATATGCCTCACCCATTCTGGAAAATCTAAAAAAATCAGACCTAGCAAAATTAGATACCTGCTATAATAAGATTGCAAAGTTTACAACAGACTACAACTTTAGAACACACCATTGCCTTGCACTCAAACAACTTAACTGGCTAAAACTACCTCAGCTCTTAACTTATAACCAACTTACTTTGGCCCATACACTTCTAAATCAACCTGAAAAAACCCTGCTCTGCAAAACCTTCTACTCCCCTACACTAGTAACCAGTCTTTACACTCAAATAATAAATCCTTATTAAAAGTTACCGAATCCAACAATGTCGCTGGAGATTCCGTCTGTTCTACATGTATAGCCAACATCTGGAATTCATTGCTGACAGATGTACAGACAGCTACAAAAACTCTGCAGTTTAAAAAAAAAAGACTCAAATCCCATTTATTGAATATAAAGCTATGCTTATGCAGCAATCCTGGATAACTTATCAGTGCCTTCTTACAACCCCTCAGCTATCTAACTCCTCTGTCCTCTCTTCCCTCTTCTTATCTTCTTCACATTATCAGTGCCTTCTTACAACCCCTCCGCTATCTAACTCCTCTGTCCTCTCTTCCCTCTTCTTATCTTCTTCACATTATCAGTGCCTTCTTACAACCCCTCCGCTATCTAACTCCTCTATCCTCTCTTCCCTCTTCTTATCTTCTTCACACCATCCGTTCTTTCACAATAATTAGTGTGACTCAATCTCTGCCCCTAAAACTTCCAGCAACTTTTTTCAATTAGTAACTGTTCTATTGTCTCTTTACTATTATCTCTCCCTAAATACCCAAAACCATGATCAGAGTACTTGTTAAATAAAAATAAAAAAACGCCATACCAGAACACAGCGGAGTCTTTAATTACACAAACTTTTGAATGCTTTCATTCCAATTGAAAAGGAACTTCATCAGAAACCATGATGAACTTCTGATGAAGTTCCTTTTCAATCGGAACAAAAGCGATCAAACCTTTGTGTAATGAAAGACTCTGTTGTGTTCTGGTGCGGCGTTTTTTATTATTATTTTCTCTCCCTGACAATATAGTAATATTTACCTGTGTTATCTGTCCATCATTATGGACATACATAACGTTTTTGGTAGCTGGACATATCAGTATCCTCTATTATTAAAAATATGTATAAACCTTAGGGGGGAATTTAATAAAGCCTACATGGACTTATTTGCCATGTAGGCATAGTGGCACGGTGTTTACATGGAAGTAAGCAGATGTGCAATCCAGTAAATGAAGCTGAGGAGCATGCACAAGCGTGCAAACATGGAAGTGTCCTTAGCATGCAAATCACCTCATAAGCAGGTGAAATGCATGCAAATGAGGCAGGTAGAGTGATCCAGCAAGCAGATAAGCAGTCGTGCAGACCCCGTGTTGGTGTCCATAATCTACATGGAACAAGTCTGTGTACAGGATGTAAAAATGACTCCAGGGGCTGTAAAAGTGTAGTGACAGTAGCAGAAATAGTATAGAGGACACAGATATGTGCAAAAGTAACCACTGTGTGTCCAAAACCATATGGAAAATAATGTAAAATAATTTTATTTTTTTAATACCCTGGGTATGTTTGCGTGGCGTGCTGCAGTGCACAAACATGCTGTTATGGAAAAAAAATAAGAATATTGTAAAAACCATAATTTTTGAGTATGTAACAGTAATGCATTACAGGACCATGTGTGGACTATGTACAATGTAGGACTGCTATGGTTGCTAATGAGGCAGGGCCTGAAACCGTATAATTACCAGGTACTGTGCACGGATCTGTATGCAAATGAGCTGGGGATTACTGAATTGCACAAATGGGTATCTGTGTCCACAGATCCTATCCATGTTGGGACAGAACTGTGTTGGTGTCCACAGAAGAGTTAGCTGACAGCAAAAGGAGGGTGTGTCCACAAATATTGCTCAATGGCGCTTGTTTGCACAGGGCGCTACTCTGCTTAGCAGGGGTTTGTGTCAAGTGGCTGCTAAGTTTTGTTTACGTTAGGGGCGCGTGTTTCAGCGGGTTTGACCATGTTTGCATGGCACGCAGCTGTGCTGAGCATGACCTTCCATAGTGGTGTGTCTACTAATTGCTAAGCCTTGTTTATCTGTGCGGCACGGGTTTGCATGGCATGCTGCAGTGCTCAGCAAGGAAGGCTGTCAAAAAAAATTGAATGAGAAAGCCAATGATATATTAATTACTGATGAGCCCTCTTTCACTTAACTAGGGACATTAAACCCCTTAATGACGTACTTGGTAGGTGGAATGCATCATAGCTAGCCAATCACACAGGGTACACCTACAGCAGAGCACTATAAAGTATGCATACACCCTAGAATCTGATTTCCCCCATAAAAATCACCACAACCAATCAAGCAACAAAATAAAGCAACAACTTGACCACAGACCCAAAGTACCAATAGAAATTTAATAAAACTTAGCCCTTTGGCTTACAAAAGCCTTCAAAGAGTACAAAACAGAAATTTCACCACAGCTTAAATACACTCAAAAAACACATTAACCAATTATGCAATTATCCAATAACATCAAGCATATTACATACTTCCAATTACATTCCTTATTGAGCCCAAAGGGCTCCAAAGTGTTATATTTTAAAATAAAAAGTGTTTCTTTCTTTAAAAGTTTATCTTTAATATCTGTACATTCTCCCAAACAAGCCACAACCTTTTCTAATACACAGCCTCTCAAATCTTCAGGTTTAAACTGATGAAAGGAGGCAAAATGATCTCTCAAAGGACTTTCCTGTTTTTTATTTTTTATATCTCTGATATGTTCTTGTAAACGAACTTTAAAGCTTCTGCATGTCTCCCAAATATAATACAAGTTACAAGTACATTTTAAGGCATAAATGATTCCTTCACTATTGCAAGTGAAGTTACTATTTACAAAAAAAAAAAAAAAACTTCATCCCATTAATTTTAGGAAAGAGGTTTACCAAATGTTTGCAAATTGAACATTTATTACAAGGCAAAAGTTCCCTTATTATTAATCATACTTTTATTAATACTGGCCTCTGGTGGTTTAAAGTGATTATGCACTCTAGCTCTATATTTATAGCTCTCTTATAAGCAACTTTAACATGTCTTTGTAGCAATTGCGTCAAATCCTTCTCTCTCAGTAACATGGGCCAAAATTGTCTCACTTTATTGACTACTTGTTCAGTTAAAATGTTAAATGTAGTTACTAAATATACTTCTCTCTTATCCTTAATATTATCTACCTTACTGGTCATTTTTCTAACTTTATTACCACTGTCACAACTACCTATATTTATATCACTATTATTCATGGTGTTCATCTATCTATTTTCCATTACTTTTAATGTTGCTTGTGTTACTGTGGTAATGTCATAACCTCTGTTAATAAACATCCATTCTGCTTCCAACATTTCCCTGCCAAAATTACTATCCAAAGTACGTAACTTATTGATTCTTAACAATTCATTATACGTCAAGACCAAAATAAGATGTCGAGGGTGGCAACTGTTGCCATATAAAAATAAATTCCTCTGCTCAAACTTTCTATGGCTGGTAGTAACAGCAGCCATTTAAATCAATGTCCAGAAAGGTTACTTGTTGACCCATTTGTATACCATCAAATTGAAAGCTCATGTTATTATGTTGCAAATTATCTATAAAAAAATAGGGCCTGTAAATCATCTCCATCAGAAAGAAAAATCAGGTTGTCTATAAATCTAAAGTACCCACCTGTTTTAAAAAAAAATTTTGTGTGTGTGTGTGTGTGTGTGTGTGTGTGTGTGTGTGTGTGTGTGTGTGTGTGTATATATATATATATATATATATATATATATGTATATATATATATATATATATATATGTGTAAAATCAATCTCAAATTTGGCCATAGTCAGGTTTGCACACATGGGGGCAAAACCTGCCCCCATCGCCGTACCCTGCAGTTGGTGGTAGACCTCTCCATTAAAAATAAAAACAAATATTTTTTAAACAAAAAGAGGCTAATTCCTCCAAAAAATGAGATAAAGGTGAATCACCCCAAAAAAATTGATTTACCCCCAATACTCTGGGCCATTGGAGTACAGACTTGGGAATTTTAACTGAGATAATGCTAGAGGCTGCTGCTGCTCTGCTACATCTGTATGTGCTAAAGGCTGAGGGCAGTGCTGAGGCTGCTGACAATAGGCCCAGACTGAGAAGGAGAAGAGTGTTCAGGCCCAGGGTGACCTTCCAGGGGCTACATGAGCTGGAGATTGTAGAGCACTATAGAGTGGACAGGGACATACTACAAGAACTCACCGAGCTCTGCTGCCCTCAACACAGACCCAGAGCCAACAGAGGGGAACCCATCTCAGTGGAAACAAAGGTATGTCCAGCCCTTAGGATACTAGCTACAGGGACTTTTCAAAGACCACCTTTGGGACATGATGGGGGGTCTCACAGGCATTAGCATCCAGGGTACTCCAACAGTTCCTGGATGCCATGCTAGTGAGCACATTTATCTTCCTCACACCCCTGAGGAGAGGGCCAGCAGTATGTGACTCTTCGACCATATAGCACACTACCCTGAGGTACTGGGTGCCATAGACTGCACTCATGTACACATCAAGGCACCACCCAATGAAGAGGGTAGAATCTACATCAACCACAAGTGGTACCACTTCATCAACTGCCAGGACATGTGCAATGCCCAGGGCATTATCATGAAAGTGTGTACTGGCAGCCCTGGCAGTTATCATGACTCCCATATCTGGCATGCATCAAAGCTGTACCAGATATTTGCTAGGGGGGATATCCCACATGGCCATTTACTTGGGGATGCTGACTAAACAATGGAACCGTGGATGATGACACCCATCAGAAATGCACACACACCCACTGAAGAATGCCATAATGAGGCAGACACCCAAACCAGGAACCTCATAGAGCATATGTTTGGGCTGTTGATGTCACGGTTTCAGTGCCTCAATATATCTGGTGGAGCCTTGCAGTACTCTCCAGCTACATGTACACAGATGTTCACAGTATGTGCCATGCTACACAATATGATCCTGCAGAATCCCACAGGGGGACTTGGAGGAGGAACCCCCTGAGGCTGTCCCTGTAGGCAGATGTAGGCATGCCCAAAATGCCCTAGCCTTGGTCAAGAGACAACGCATAGCATATGCACTGAAAACCTAGGGCCCTAGGGACTGACACCATACTCTGACTCACATACATATCAGTAAAAATGATGCCAGCCATCACACACAACCTGTACTTCACTATGTATTGGGTGTGGACTGCATGAATCAGACAGAGTCAGTCCAAAACTACAGGTCTGTCAACTGCTGCATTTGCAAGGTAAGTCGCTCTCATGTACACCACTTGTAAGGAGTTCTACAATATGGTAGCATATGTATGGACCTGCCGCATGTTTGCAATGGAATATAGTGGGCTATATATAGTGTGCTACTGGGCTACTTGCAGAGATCTATAGTGGGCTGCTGGGCTACTTGTACAGATCTATTAGCCACTTGGCACAACAGATACTCTGTTCACTAGTATGTGCCCCATAATAGCCACTAGGCCACATGGCTGGAAACTCCACGACAGTATTCCAGGGAGATGTCAAACAGTGGGGTCACAGGACAGTCGCACAACTGTCTATGCCAACAGAGCATAGGCTGGTTGTCCCCTACCCCAAACACATCAGTGTTGCCATACAACTGCTGTAACAGTAAGTCTGCAATAATATACCAGCAGAGCAGACAATTCCTCTATCTTGTTGATAGTGTGAGGAAGAAAACCTCTCTGTCTGGTGGCTGGTGTGGCTCAATAGCACAGGGACAGTAGCATGTGTGATGGTGCTGATGGTTTGATTCTGGCAGCATCCAACATCTTTTGCATGTGAGGTACTCATATGGTGGTAGCCGCACAGACTGTCATAACCCTCAATCTGTTACTGCAAGAAAGCTGGACAAAGACAGAGTGAATAGGGGCACAAAGGGCCATACCTAAAGACAGGCATTATACACACTCTGGGTAACCTAGCAGGCAGCTAGTATAATAGCAGGCTGCAACAGGTCAGATTAGATGCAGGATGTAAAGGCCATCAGTTAAATGTGTCAGTAGGCACAACAAGTCAGTGGCCGCTGTACAGTATAGCAACGGGAAACCACAAATGTATGAGGAACACAGCAGACATATGGGGCAAAATGCTGGGCATTCTGCAAAAACATGTACAGGGAGAGGTCTGCAGACTGTCACCCTGTGTATGGTATTTCACCATGTACCCCAGTCACATCATACCTCTCAACCTCTTACAGCAGGAAATCTGGCCAAATAAAGGGAATAAAAGTGGGACCAAGGCCCACAACTGACATGTTTTAAATATTTGCTGCTACAAATGTAGAATGTCAACAGAATAACAATTCCTGCATTAGCATGACTCTCTTGTTGTGCATGGAGTCTGAAACTCAAATGACTGTCATTATTTATTTACTTCAGTCTTCACTAATTGCCACTAATTTGTTAAAAACCCACAATATTATGTGAAATGGGCCAAAAATATGTGGCAAAAGTCTGGATGGTCTGTGAAGCTCTGTACAGCTCTGAAGTGCAAACAGCCGGGGAATCCATTGGACAATATCAGGCAACTGCAGTACTGTGGTAACAGGTGTAGCAGCCAATGGCCTGGACTGGAGTAGAGTTAGCTCTGGCCTGGAGTCACCTTGTAAGTGCTGACAATCCCACTGGGCATGCTCCTACACTTAGCTAACTTGAGCCCAGGTCTGTTGCCTCTTCCGCCCAAAGACCTGCTATATGAAAATATGTCTGTACATACAGACTGCTACATATACATATCTGCCTCTCCCTATACCCACTTTGACTAGTATCTCTATCAGTATGTGGCACACATACACACACACACACACACACACACATATATATATATATATATATATATATATATATATATATGATAAAAAGCTGTATATGGTGGTGGTGCTGGGGTAGCGTTGTCACTTCACAGTAAGACATTGTCTTGTTTGATTCTCAGCTAAAGCGTCTTCTGTGTGGAGACATGCGTGAATGGGCGTACCTTCGTTGAAGGTTGTGCGTCAGGGCTGGCAACTCGGTATGTAAAAATCTACTGCCAATCATTAGCAAACTGGAGTTCTGCTGTGGTGACCCCTAACCGGGAAAAGCCGAAGGATACAACAACACAACAACAAGCTGTATATATAGCTATATCATTGTACTTTATATAGCTATATATACAGCTATATATATATATATAGCTATATATAGCTTATATATAGCTATATAAAGTACAGTGATACATAGACTCCCTACATACTGCTACATAACACATTTACATTACTTACACACACAAATACATTTAAGGAGACAACCCTGTTATACACATTGATATAGATATGAGTGGAGATGTACGAATGTATCTGCATACCCCTGAATGCTGGGGTAATCTGCACATACACAACACAGCAGCTGTCTGATGACACCAGACCAAGGCAGCAACAGTGTATAATCCACTCACCCACAGACCCCCCTGAGCCTGCGGGCTGTCACCCTGCAGACAGACATCGGTATGCAGGTGATGTAATGTATAATGGTTGCAACACATTCCTTGGATAAAACAAATTGTCCCTGGCCACATGTCTGCCTATCAAACTGCAAACAGCCACATATGGCCAGACTGGTAAGTGTACACACATAGCAGGGATATTACCAGGTATCCCATCCCTAGGACAGTAGATACAATAACAGCACCAAGCAGTATCACTCTTCAGGCCACACATGCTGTCTAACACAAAGCCACTTTGCATACCCCACAGGTACTGTGCCTGCATCAACATATACAACAGACAACCCGTGGTGCATGCAGTAGGTACTGTGAGCTGTAGTGTGTAATACAAGATAGGTAGGAGTTCTAATCTCACATCCTCCAACTCCGTGTGTGTGTATCAATATGTCCCCTCACTGCATCATGGACATGTGCATATGGGCTGTCTCCATGCAGTGGTATGGATTTTATGGCCCTGTGACTGGCTGCTGGTCTCTAAATTCCTGCCTCTACAAGGCCTGTGGATGTCCTCCACCATAAGAGCACTGGCTGACAATCTAACAATAGATAAACATTATGGCACACGCAATAAGTACTGCAAGCTATAGTGTGTAATACTAGATAGGTAGGGGTTCTAATCTCACAGCATCCAACTTGGGTGTGTATGCGTGTGTGTGTGTGTGTGTGTGTGTGTGTGTGTGTGTGTGTGTGTGTGTGTGTGTGTGTGTGTGTGTGTGTGTGTGTATAAATATATCCCGATGCAGCATTTCAGACAAGCCCATATGAGCTATCTCTGTGCAATGGTTATACATTTTATGCCTACTGACTAGCTGCTAGCCTCAACATTGGCCTCCTTTACAAGGCCTGCTGATGCCATCCACCTTAAGAGCACTGTCTGACATTGTAATATCAGATAAACAGCATGGTGCATGCGATAAGTACCGCAAGATGTTGTATGTAGTACTAGATAGATAGGGGTTCTAATCTCATAGCATCCAACTTGTGTCTGTGTCTGTGTGTATAAATATGTCCCCTGACAGCACTAGAGACATGCCCATGTAGCCTACCCCATGTGCAATGGTTATGCATTTTATGACACTGTGACTAATCATTGGCCCTAAATTGCCCTCCTCTATATAAGCATAACTGATGTCCACCACCATCTAGAGTTGTACGTGCAGACTACCCAAGTGACATGTATCAGGGGTAGTAGTGTGTGTCACAGTGTATGAAAGCATGATGATGCTGACTGTCTCTATTGTCCCTGACACAGTGTCCTACATATATGCACCTAGGGAGGCATGCACATATACTGGCATACCTTGCTGACATCATATCTATGCTGCGCTGCTTTGCCATCCTGTGCTGCTGTATTGCTGCCATGTGTCCATAGTTGCACCACTCAGACTCCTGGGACAAAAACATACACAGCTCTGTCACACATCTGTTATTCTGTAACACTACCACCAGTGTACCATCAGGCAACAAAGATACTCTATGTTTGATGTGTAGTCCTGACACATGCCAGCATACAGTACCTGTCATGGCCCACAACAACTGCCATGGTATAACACTACTGCACTACACAAACACATGTAAAGACATATATTCACCCTGTGCATCAGACACACCTGTTGTGACCCACAACAACTGACATGCCATAACACTACTGCACTACACAAACACATGTAAAGATATATATTCACCCTGTGCATCAGACACACCTGTTGTGACCCATAACAATTGCCATGGCATAATGCTACTACACTACACAAACAAATGTAAAGGTATATAGTCACCATGTGCATCAGACACATATATGCTGGTTCCTGCATCAATGGCACAAATGTCAGGGATGTGGCACAGGTATCACAACATGCACAGAGTGTGGTGTGGGGGTGTTAGAGGCCTAGGCTGTGCCAAACAGTTGACAGCATGTGTGTGAGTCAGGAAGGGGTGCTGGTTACATGGGCTATGGAAAGGTGCCGTGTGTGTCTGTAGATGACCTGCATGTAACAATGGTGTTGGAGTGTGTGTGTACACAGTCAAGCCCAGTCCTAGCCCTACACATGTGTATGTTGGACAGCTGTGGACCGTACATGGTAGAGTGAACAGATGCGGTGCTAGTACCTGATGGTGACTGCTGTCTGCTGGGCCTCTGTCCCTCATGGGACCTCTCAGGACCACATGCTCATGGCTGCCATGTCATGGTGTGGACAGCACACTTCCCTATGTAGCACTGGTGGTACTGCCATTACGGAAGGGTGAGTGTGAATGGCCACATGGACTCCCAGCAGATGGTGTTGCTGGCCTATGTCCACATGTCCGATAACCAACTTCAACCACATGTTCCAGCACAGACAACATGCTCTCAAAGACGTACACTATCTCAGCCCACCATCTGTCCACTACATCAGTGAAACATTCCATGGCATCACCAATGTGGTGCAGACAGTCACAGGTGTCAGACTGTGCTGCATCCATAACCCTAAGCATCCGTCTGGTGTTGCATTCAAATCGTGGCTGTGTCTCCATGACAGCCTGACACATGCAGTGAGTAACCCACAATGTTGCTCCTGCAACAGAAGGTGGATGGGCAGCAGTCCTCCTTCGAGCACCCCTGTCAATCTGCCTGTGTGGAACCTCTCCAGCTCTCTGGCTATGGCCAGTGTCTACACTCACTGACACCATAGTTCTCACACTGTCCTGCACTAAGTCACCACCCTCTGTCCAATATCTGTGGCCTCTGGTGACTGGGTATGTGCGGGCATACTGACTATGTATGGGGACAATGGAGGCAGAAGAGGGATGTCAACCTCTGAGATAGATTTAGCCACCAACAACACCACCTGTGCCTCACTATGGCCACCATCATCATCAGAGTCCAATGAGACACTGACATCAGGTTGTGGGGGGAACATACTCCAACCCCCTGTTCACCTGTGAGGTGCAAGAAAAAAGCAGTACATTACTACCTGCACTATTATGTCTGGTAATCCATGCAGACTCATACAGGTGAGGATCCACAATTGTATTACATGTCCCACATCTTCTCATCTCTGATCCTTTGCACAGCACACAAATTCACAATAACATACACAGACAATCCAGACCCTGTATAACATGTATGTCACTTACATCTGGGTAACATTGGCAGTACAATACACCTGTGAGGTATTCAATATGAGACTGCATGTGATAGAACTACACATAAAACCCAGTACACCTATCATGACAATGATATGCCAGTTGTAGTAGCACTGCCTCAGGTATGTATGTTCTCCCTACTGTGTTTGAATGGGCATCTTGGAGTAATTGCCTTATGTATAGCAGGCTGCATAGTAGCTCATAACTATAACTGCACACATGTTAATGTTTGTACAAATGCATACCCATCATTCCCTAGTATATGCACTGTAGTTAACTGCTCCAAAATGGAACATACAACTATTCTATTCTGGCTAAGCACAACAGTTGTGCATAAGGCAAAATGGCAGCCCTTAACATTCACAGGACATATATGATCTGAAAACAGTATCACAGTATTACCAGGTACAGGACCACAAACTCTGGTCACACCTGATGGACCTATGAAAAGGTGAGGGAGAAGTATTGTCAGCAACACCAAATGTGCAGTGTTACAAGGTA
The DNA here is from genome assembly GCF_019279795.1 of Protopterus annectens. Taxonomy (NCBI): domain Eukaryota; kingdom Metazoa; phylum Chordata; order Ceratodontiformes; family Protopteridae; genus Protopterus; species Protopterus annectens. The sequence continues at coordinate 483,133,810 of NC_056740.1, forward strand.
AAATGTGCATATATGCACATGTACAGTAGCTGATGTGATTGCTGAGATTCTGAGTGTGTGTGCACACAGTGACTGCTCATGTGTTACACTGATTAACACAGTAAGCTTACCTGGATGCTCCTCTGACATGGACATTGTGGCACCCTCCTCCACGATGTATGGCGTGATGGTTGGCTGGGTGCTGTTGGTTGATCCTAGGTTTGCCATGAATTCCTCTGTGGCTGAGAGTGTTTGCTCTGTTGCAGGCCACCCACCAGTGGCAGCATGATCCCTGGCAACAGCAGCTGCCCTTTGACATGCGGCATTGACCATATCTGTGGCCTGGTGTTGGACCTACTTGTAGGTCCTGTCTTGTTGGCCAATATGATTAACAACCCTCACAAGGTTGGCCCACAATATTGCCTGCTGTTCATGATTGTAGCAACCCCTTGAAAGCATGATGTGATGGCTGAATCTGAGGGCATCCAGTATAGCGTCATTCTTTGCAGATGAAAATGGAGGATGTCTCTGTCGGTACATTGTTCATGCTAGACAGCGAGAGGGGAACACATTACAAGACCAGATACATGGATGTCTACTATGTACAGACCCTACACACCCATAATGGCTGCACTATCCACTGCTTCCTCACATGTCATACCCCACAGTTTACCGACATACTACATGTGTGGCTATCACCAAGATTTATTTATTTTTATTTATTTATTTATTGACATTTGTTAACTGGGTTGGTCCATCTGGGCTTGTGGGCCATTTTCAGTGGAGACCCGAGGAGAAAAACTCCAAATTCCATACAGTTTACAGTAATATACAGAAATTTATTCATGTCAAAAGAATTTATGAATAAACTTGTTAAAACAGGAAATTAAAGACACCAAACAGAGTGCATGCACAAAGGTAATACAGAAAAATGTTTTTACAGAGAATAACAATACATTTACATAAGAATTTTATCCAATAACATAATTGATTGTGGTTAGAAAGTATCAGAATAGTACGGTACTAGATGAAAGTGGAGGGCTAATATAGAGATATATCAGGGGTATGGGGAGCTTAGGTTGGGTCATAACAAGGGCACGTTTTGGAGTTAAGTAGAAGAAGTTTGAGTTCATGTTTAAAGCGTGATGGATGGGTGATGCAGCGTATGTGTAGGGGAAGTTTGTTTCAAACATGAGCAACAGAGTATTTATATAGAAGTTTGTCTACAGGTTTGTTGGGTTAGTAGGTGTCAGGTAAATACTGATGTGAGGTATGGAGAGTCCGAGTTGGAGAATAGATAGAGACAAAGGAAGAGAGAGAGCCTGAGATGATAAGGGTTTATAAAAAGTAAGGTGTAACATTTGAAATTGTGATAACAGTAGTTCTTTGGGGAGTTTAAGCCATTGGAGAGAGTTTAGGGTGAGGCTGTGATGTGCATTGTATGGAGAGTTTGTGATAAATCTAGCTATCTTATAGTGTGTCTGTTGTACTTTATTCAAGGTTGTGGCCTGGATATTAGTAAGAACAGGAGAAGCGTATAGAAGGGAGGGGAGGAGGAGTGCCTGTGCAAGGGAGAGTCTGGCATTAGGGGTTAGAAATTGTTTGTTGCGATACAGTAAACCTAGTTTCTGGTGTGTCTTTTTTTATACATTGGAGTATGTGCAGGTTGAATTTGAGTTCATCATCAATGATGACTCCCAGGAGTTTTCTGTGGGTTTCGGGTTGGATTATTGTATTGTTAGAGGATGTCATAGTAAAGGTGGATTTGTGGTGAGTGAGAGATCGGGGGAGAAAGAGTAAGAGTTTGGTCTTCTTAGGGTTAAAGAGAAGTAGATTATCAGACAACCACTGCTCAGTGGATAGAAAGGCATGTTGGGTTAGGGTATGGAGTTCAGACATATTGTTAGAGATGGAGATGAGAGGTGAGTTGTCTGCGTATTGGATTAGGGAGGACTGTTTACAAGATGTATAGAGATCATAAGTGAAGACATTAAATAGCAGGAGACCCAAGATGGAACCTTGTGGTAATTCGGTTGGGACGGGAATGAATGGGGAGAAGGATGAGACCCATTTTACAGACTGCTGTCTGTAGGATAGGTAACTGGAGAGCCAGGCAAGGGGGGTGGAAGATAGGTTGAGGTTATCAAGTTTAGATAGCAGTAGGGGGTGGGAGATTGTATCGAAAGCTTTGGAAAGGTCTAGGAAGAGACAATATATGAGTTTATTGTTATCTAGGGCATTAACAATGGTATGAGTGAAGAACAGGAGGGCAGTAGCTGTGCTGTGGTGAGGACGGAAGCTGTGCTGAATGGGAGTGAGAAGGTTACGCTTGAGGACGTAGTTAAGAAGCTGTGAGTGAATGCATTTTTCAAGTACCTTAGAGGGGGGGATAGGATGGCGATGGGTCAGTAGTTGGATGGATCTGCAGAGTTTCCTCCTTTATGCAGGGGAATAGTGAAGAAAGAGTTCCATAGGGTAGGAACGGTGGATTCTTAAATTGCTCTATTGATAGTGTAGATACACGCTAGGCAATGGATTCAGCAGCAAGTTTGAGGAAGGTAGGAGGTAGATTGTCAGTGGAGGGAGAACAAGGTTTGAGCTTAAGAAGAAGAGATCTGATGTAGGAAGTAGGAACAGCGTGAAAGGAGAATAGATTTATGTTTGGAGGGTTGGGAGTGGTTGGTAGAGAGGCTGTGCCACAGTTGGAAGGTATGAGTGTTTGGATGTTGTCAATAAAATGTTTACTGAGGAGGGTAGCAGTGTCTTGAGGGGATATATTAGGGTAAAGGGAGGGGTTTGAGGGACAGCCAGGAGAAAGAATTTTGTTAAGAGTAGACCAAAATGTCTGAGGGTTGGATTTGCTATTTAGCTGCGCAGAGTTATAGTAGGACTTCTTGTCATTATTAGTTTGTTTCTTTGTAAGGTTCCTTAGATGTCTGTATTTGTGTAGAAGGGCTGGTTCTTTTGTTTTGATCCAGAAAGTTGTAATACTGGGTAATGTCCCTGTGTGCTGTGAGAGATTCTGCTGTATGTTTCTACATTCATCACTGCAGTGTACTGTGATGTGCACCCTATGGGCAGACCCCCACTAATATGTCATACGGCCACTGTCAGATGAATAGCAGTGTTCTATTACAACCACTATATGAGGACAGTCCAGCAACACCAGTGTGCCACAATGACAGAAAACAATGCAAACCTGCTGTAGTATATGTTCCCTATAGGCATCATACCGCTCAACTATACAGATGTTTGTAGAATGTCAAGATGTTTGCCTCATAGATGTGGTCCTTCTTGCACAAACTTGTGGATGTCTGACAAATGGTTGTCCACTGGTTGATGGTTACTGTCAGAAAACTGACACAGAATCTAACTGTCACCCATCAGACCCATCAGACAACAGTTATACTACAGTAATATCTGTTAGTCTATTCACATTCTTACTTTGTATGGCCAATATGTTTACTCTGTTACTGGATTTGGGCCTTTGTCCCTCCATTAAATATGTCTTTGTCCTAGTTTCTTACTATAGGAGGCTGAGAGGTATGTTAGGCATAGCTCTCAACCAGACATGGGCAAATGTCCATAAAACAGGGACTTAGCCGGAGTACATCAGGGACTTTGAGGGACACTTTTACAATATTAGTACTATTTATGTGTGACACTGACAGACTGAGAGGAGGTGAATTACAGTCCATAGGCTGATGTTACAGGAGTGTACACCCACACTTAGTGTCACTATGTCTTACTTGTAATCCACTATCTTTACTAGAACAGCTGACCATTGTAGGAGGCGTGGACAGGGACAGAGCACAGATGTGATTCAAAGCAGGGACAGTTGAGAGGGATGTCTGTAGGTATTAGACAGCAGAGTGTCAGTGACATGTCATTGTCATGGATCTACTACATGCCTAATGTGTGAATCCCTATTCCCCATACCTCCATCCTCCCATCTACATCCCGTTTTATGAGGAAATGTAGTACGTACCTGGTAGAGTGATGTATTCCTTTTTTGAAGCATTTGTCTGCAAATGCTTTGCACATACGCTTTCTGTGTGAATAAACCCACATACAGACCTGTTCCCCATAAACAATTACTTGCCTTTTGTAGGTGATGCTTATTAGCAGGTAATTGTCTCTGCACCAATCTATGGCTCAGAATTGCTAACTGCATCCAAAACAGCTGAATTGTACTATCATTAGCCAATGACATGGCACCACAGTGCAATATATAAGGCCTTCATGTAGGCCTTGGCCCCTTTCTTAGTTTTTGAGATGGACATTACTGAGGTATGGAGATTACAGCATCACAGAGCGTAAGTACAAATACTGTCCGCTGTATAGATGTATGAAGTATGTCCACAGTTTTGCTTCATATGTTTGGTCAGTATCCCATGACAGTGGGGTCATCAGGCAGTTCACTGGCAAACATTGTGGGTTGCGGTCAGAAAGGGGAGAGAGACATTTGAGTGTCACACTTCATACCCATCAGAATATGCATGCTAATGCAATAGCTGCTATTCTATCAACCTACTCTTTCTAGGGGCAAACTATGCAACATGTACCTATCTCTGGGCTTTTGCCCCCCCTTATGTATGGTTGTGTGTGGATCCCTTGTTATAGGGGGTTGGGAGGTATGGTTGGTCTGTAGCAGCTACCTTAACATACAGCTGTGTATGTTGCAGGCTGCAGCTGCTGCTGTCTAGGACACATAGGGGGGAGTGTGAACACTTTGGGGGACAGCAAGCTGTACCTGTAACTGTGGCAATTGTGTTAGCCCTGTTATTACATCAGACCCAGGGTAAGGCTACCCGTTACAGTCCAATCAAGGCATGTGCTTAAGGTACATCTGTTATGCAACAGTGCCAATAGCAGAGTAGCAGGTGACATATAGTTAGGCTTTACAAATATGTGTACTGTGTCCCTACCTGCAGGCCTGTGACTTGCAAAACTGGGTAGCTGATAATTCAGTAGCAGTAACCTATGGGAATTAAAATTGTGCAACTCAGTCATTACTTGCTGTGTTCATGGCAATGTAATTGAAGTGCAACACAATGGATTTGAACCCAGGATTGTGTGTTGCAAAATGTTCTGTAAGCAAAGCATTTAACAGACTGAGCTACTAAGTCAGTGCAGGAGCAGGTGTATTTGCCAGATATATTGTGCTGACATACAGACTGTGACACACATTGTCTACATCCATCAGTATGTGCACGGCTTTCAAAGGTAGTTGTTCTGCAGCAGGGTCCCATTTGAACATATGTACTGTGCCACTGATGCCTTAGCAGGTGTGTTTGAAGATGTTGCAGGTAAAGGGGGACATTTACCTGCGATCCCAGGCCTCACGTACTGCCATTATTATTATTTATTTGTTTGCCCACTTGTGTATTTCTGCATCAGAGTCTCAGGTACACTCCCATTTGTCACATTAGGTTTGATTTCATTCTGTCAGTGACAATCAGTATGTATTGCTGGAAACACCTCTTTTAATTAAGCTCTGTGTGGCCTAGTGGATTAGTGCAGTAGGCTGTAGTTGACAGGGGCCTGGGTCCAAAACATGGCAGGTGTGATTATTTTATACATGTACCTAACACTGTGAGAAACACATAGGATCATTAAGGCACATTAAAGCTCATTTAAGCAGGTTTGTGTGGTGCCGCACGATGGGCTGCCTTGTGGTACTCTGCTTAGCTCCACATAAACCCATGCTAAAAATTAAAAAGAAAAAAAAAAGGGGGTGATAGGACAGTGGCGAAATGGGGGCAAGCAGGGGAAAAACATATTGAAAGGCAGGTAGGGATGTGCAGGACGGGTGTAGGAAAAAAACATAGCTTTCCATTTCTTGTACAGCAACAGCTGTGCATTTTGACAGATTTTGTCGATGAATTTGGACTCCCAAACCCCAGAGAGATGGGTGCGGGCAATATAAATGTGTTGTCAAGCCAATTGGACCAAATTAGTTGTGTCCAGTGGACAGGGATGCAAAATGGAGAGCTATGTATGGGGCAATATTGTTTTTGTTGGACAGGTGCCCATTTTTTTTTAAGGGAAGAGTGGAATGTTGGAGAAGGGATATTGGTACATGTGCAGAGGTAAGTTGGGTAGGAGAGGATGCAAGCGCAGACAGACAAGACAGACAAGACAGCAGACAGGGGCCGTGTGTGACACATGAGAGGGGTAAACACCTTGACTGGGGAGGGTGTTGTGGAATCCGAAGTGCATGTGCCTCCAGATGGCAGCAGTGGGACTGAGGTCCCCACCCATAGGCAGTTGACATTGTTCCTTCACTGCCCCAAAGGTGGCTGTGCTGGAGACTGGGTGTCAGGGCCAGCCGGCCCCACCAAGTTGTCCAGTCTGCCCTCAGTCCGGTGCAGGTGACATTCATAGCTCCTATGAACAATGCTTCACACCATGACTGGTAGTCAATCCTGGGTGACTATAGCCCCTGTGCCACCGTTCGGGGGGGAGACAGGCCCTGTTTCCTGAGGTGGCTCCACCTGAAGGTGGTACAGGGCCAGTGGAGGGCGGCAACACCAGCTTGGGTCCCAGATGTGCTGGGGCCAGGTGCCACAGCCGGCTGAGGTAGGGTAGATGGATTAGCAGGAACCAGCTTACCCTGATGTGCTGTGGTTATGTAGGTAAAGCAAAGGTTAGTTATAAACAAAACCATTTTTAGTAAAAACGGTATGCCAGAACACTGGAAATAACCCAATTACATTTCAATGCATATTATGTGAAACACAACAATAAATAACAGAACAGTCTGTATATTAACAGCATGCCAGTAACAGTTACGGCATAAGGCCAACAGAATAGGTAATTCAACAACATATGTTAATATGCAGCCATTGTAATACATAACAATAATAAAACACATGCCTCAAAATAAAATTTATGGAACATCATATGTTAACAGTACCATAACCAATGCATAACAATAATAAACATTTGAAGATAAGTAGTGGGGAGAGAGCGAAATACAGTTCATTAATACTATTTAGGCTATATACTGTAGTTGGCAACAGTACTGCTATCTACTGTACAGGTCTGTCCTTTTTTTATCTGTAAAAGTGCCCTATAGCTGCTGTAGCAAATACATACCTCTCAAGCTATCCACATGGGGCAGTGTGGAACAAGCAATAACAACTGCAGGTACACAGCTACACAGAACACTTACACATCAGGTGTACCTATATAACTACCAAGGTGTACTGTGGGCTGGTGTAGTGTTACTTTGCTATTTACATAATCATGTTGATGATACATCTGTGATAGAAGGGCTACACACTATTATACCATGATCCCCCCAAAACGTGCACGCTGATTGGCCAGCGTGCCCGTTGTAAATCGAGTTATACTAATGGAAAAAGGTCCAGTCGCCCGGACTTTTTTCCATTAGTATAACTCGGTTTTTTAAAACACTGTCTCGCTATGTTAAATGGGTTTAACATAGCGACACAGCTTTAAAATAAGCAACGGAGATCTCCGTTGCTTATTTTAAAGCTGTCTCATGTTAAACCCATTTAACATAGCGAGATGTTTAAAAGCAACGGAGAAAGCAAGATCTCCGTTGCTTTTTATGTTTCGCTATGTTAAATGAGTTTAACATAGCGAGACAGTTTTAAAATAAGCAACGGAGATCTCCGTTGCTTATTTTAAAGTGTCTCGCCATGTTAAACCCATTTAACATAGCGAGACAGTTTAAAAAGCAACGGAGAAAGCAAGATCTCCGTTGCTTTTTGTTTCGCTATGTTAAATGAGTTTAACATAGCGAGACAGTTTTAAAATAAGCAACGGACATCTCCGCTGCTTATTTTAAAACTGTCTGGCTATGTTAAACTCATTTAACATAGCGAATTAAAAAAGCAACGGAGATCTTGCTTTCTCCGTTGCTTTTGCCCAACTCTGATGTACTGCGCAGGCGCGCAGTACATCAGAACTGCCGCAGATGCCAGACATCTGCGGAAGGGCAGTAAACAGGCATTATACTATGCCATTATTTAAGAAAAGTAATAGTTTCTTTTCTTAAATAATGTCATGGTATAATAGCAATAACCCACTTCTGGGTGTGGGTAATGCTAAATTTACCCACGGTTGGCTTTGTTAACCACGCCAACCGTGGGTAAATTTAGCATTACCCACACCCAGGCGTGGGTTATTGCTATAGTAATTACATTCCGCGACAGCGTGACACTTGAGAGACATGTATGTGCACAGTACAGACAGTAAACAGCTATCATGCCTTGCTTAGCAGGCATGGGAATAGAAACACATCTGCATCAAATGTATTAATTGACTGTAGCAACCTTTAAGACACACTCCAGGCATGCAGCCATATCAAAGTTTACACATTTTATTTTATTTTATTATTATTACATTATTTCCTGTATTTTACGCTGTATTTTCACATTCCTGGTGATGATTGTAGCAGTCTGTGACATGTAAACACACAATAATGTACTCATAATATGGGCTAACTCACCCATTTACCTGTAGCTCTTGTGGAGAGAATATCTTGTAAACCTTACATGACTAGTATTGTAATATTTAGATCTACATAGCACTGGATTTGAACCCTGTTTTTTGTGGCAAAAATGTACTTCATACACAGCATTTAACAAACTGAGCTACTGCTGATTACTGACTGACTAATATTTGCCTAGAGCACACCTGGCACCAGAATATGACTTGCTAATAGTGGTACAGTTTTATACTAGACTGCAGTGACAGTTGAACACCCATGCAGGACATTCCAGCATAACAGAGATGCTAGGTCAAGTATACATTACTACATATAATTCAGGTGTACACAATACATTGTTAGTGTGTTAAAATATCTCTGAAGTCAACAAACAATATCTGATTATGGGTTATTATTTACATTGTACAACTAGTGCCCTGTTATACCTGACTCCAGCACTGTACCTCACAGCCAGGGGAGCCTGCAGGATTTTTTGCATGGGGGTGCAAACCCAGAGCCCCCCACACTCACACACACAGCCATTCCAGTGTCCCATTACTTGGCTATTTCTCCCCAGTTGCCATAAACACTGTTCAAAACTTTGTGTGCGCATTGTTTTATACTTTACTTCTGAAAAGAGACATAGAGGAGCTCTCTGATTATGTAGCCCAGGCAGGTATGACCCTGACCTTGAGCAGTATCCTACCTTCACCAAGAATGATGCCACAATACAGAGACAAGATGATCAGCTTTAATAATTGGCTTAAACTCTGGTGTCATTCAAAGGGGATCCAATGTCTGTCTGCCTGGGATGACATGCTGGACAAGCCACGCTGCTTCGCAAGGGACGGCTTGCACCTGTCACCCCTGGGCTTCCGGATATTGGCAAAGGCTCTTGCCACCCCCATAGTGCCTTTTTTAGGCAAGGCTCAAATTCTAAACCTACCACCCTAGAACACAAAAAAGGAAAAAAACTAAGGGTAATGCTGCTCAATGCCAGAAGTCTCAACCTCAAGATGCACGCACTCGAGGCCCTTCTCAGTATGGAGAACATCGATGTCTGTACTGTGACTGAAACCTGGTTCAAGGCTCCCGAGAGCACCCCGGCACTATCAGGCTTTACCTCATATCATGCGTTCCGGCCTCAAAATACGGACAACACCAAGAAAGGAGGAGGGGTGTCTATATTCATCAAGAACACCCACACCTCAAGGTTGGTGGCAACGCACAATGCATCGGAGACCATCCAGGTGCAATTAACCATAGGCAAGACTGTTCTGCAATTTGTAGCATGTTACAGGCCACCCTCTCAATCTCAGGAACCTCACATAGCTTTCCTGAAAACACTGGAGGGGATAAATGTATCTCCAAACACCATCATACTAGGTGATTTCAACTACCCGAATATAGACTGGGATCACTACTCAAGCCCCAACACTCTAGCCCAAAGGTTCCTAGAGTTCGTAAACTCAAATGCCATGGAACAACTAGTCACCATTCCCACAAGAGGAGATAACATACTAGATCTCATCATCACGAACATGGGGTCACAATGTTCAACACCGGAAGTATACCCTTCACTGGTGAGATCAGACCATAAACTAATCTCACTAGAAGTCCACATCCCACCCCCACCTGAGATAAAAAAGACCACAATGAAGAACTTCTCAAAAGCCGACTTCACACTTCTAAAGGCTAGTGTGGTCTCTTTTAAGGCCCCTGAGACTGCGGAAACCATTACTCAAGCCGCTGAATCACTTACAAATGCCTTCTACCAGCACCTACAGGACTGCATGGATCAGGCAATCCCAAACAAAACAAAGACCCTTTGTACCAAAGGCAAGCGTCCAGTTTGGTGGACTCCAGCCATAAACAAGCTCTACAACAAAAGGAGGAAGCTACTACAAGATAGAGCAAAATCCTTAAAAGGAAAACACCCTTGATCATTATAAGTAAAAAAATTAAGATCTCTCATAAAATCATCCAAGGCAAATTTTGAGAGAAAAGTCGCTAAGGACTCAAAGGACAATCATAAGGCCTTCTTTAGCTATGTTAGAAACCTGGGAGGAAACTCCCAGATATGCTCAGAATTAGTTCAAAATGATGTAAAAATTACTGAACCTACAGACATCGCCAACATACTGGCTGACAGGTTCAGTGCAAACTCCCCCCCTCCCCAAAGGTGAGATATCTATACCAGAAAATTATAGCCCCCCCAATATCTCTAACGCTCAGGTGAGAACTGCTCTCTCCAAGGCAAAAACACAGCATCCATGGGACCAGATGGTGTCCCCGGATGTGTGCTCCATGAACTCAATGAGGAATTAAACCCGCAGTTAGGGCAGCTGTTTAATCTTAGCCTCACCTCAGGATACGTGCCTAAGGAGTGGCGACGCAACTGTGGTCCCACTTCACAAGGGAGGTGCCTCCACCGACCCGGGAAATTACCGTCCCATCAGCTTGACAAGCTTGATCTGCAAAGCTATGGAGAGGATCATAATGGAACTCATAAATAAAGACATAGGAGACTTGCAGACTTTGGATCCGACCCAGTTTGGCTTTGTCAAGGGCAGATCATGCCTTTTAAACCTGGTGGACTTTTTCGAAACAGTCACCAAGGCCATTGATGAGGGAAAGGCAGTCCACACAGCCTACCTCGACCTGGCAAAGGCTTTCGACACAATACCCCACTCAGGTATCATTGAAAAACTCATCAGCTTAAATGTAAACCCATACGTCACAAGATGGGTTGCAAATTGGCTAAGTGACAGAACCCACAGGGTTAGAGTTTCTGGCGCCATGTCAGACTCAAAGCCTGTCACAAGTGGTGTCCCACAGGGCTCAGTCCTGGGCCCTCTCCTGTTCGGCATCTACTTTTCAGAAGTACAAGCAAACACAGGAGGATTATGGCTGACAAAATTTGCAGATGACTGCAAACTGGGCACCATAGTTGAGAACACATCTGACACAGATATCCTTCAGAAGGGTCTTATAGAAATGGAAAACTGGTGCCAGAACCATGGCCTAAAGTTAAACGCCAAAAAATGCATAGTCACACCCTTCGGGAAAAACAAGGTTACCCCTAGCTACCATATAGGCGGCAACCCACTAACCACAGAAGAGGTTATCAGGGATCTGGGTACCCAGGTTGACAGTAACCTTTCATTTGATACTCACGTTGCCAAAGTAGTTAGGAAGACCTTCTACATCGCCCACCTGATAATGAAGGGATTCACATCTAGATCAAGGGAAGTCATCGTCCCCCTGTACTCATCACTCATCAGGCCAATGATTGAGTACAATGCCCCATTCGGAATGTATCTGACATGACACCTGCAGCAACTGGAAAGGCCCCAAAAGTTCCTTACCAAAAGGATAAAGGGTCTCAAAAATATGTCCTATGCTGCCCGACTGAAGGAACTTCAGCTCTACTCAGTCGCTTACCGTCTGCTCAGAGGTGACCTGTGCCTGACATACAAGGCCATGTCCAACCCAGAATTGATGAACATGCTTCACCTCAAAAAATCTAGATCCCTCAGAACTACAAGGGCAGGAGACTTAAACCTTGACACGGTTATAAATAGGACATGCTGGAGGGACAGATTCATCACCCAGAGACACCCTATGCTGTGGAACAAAATCCCGGTACATGTGAGGCAGAGCACCTCGCTGGCTTTGTTCAAGAGAAATCTTGACCAATGGATGGGAGATCACAGATATACCCCAGGGATTATCTCAGTGTCACTGCTTGACAGAGGCACAGCAAAATAATGGGCATAGTATCCTCCAAACTAAAGGGGTGGCGAAAGCCACAAAACTCTGGCTAGGCTTATAAATGCCCTTGGGCAGATAGCCTAGTATGAACCTATGAACCTATGAACAATGATTACAGATATTTGGATTTAATTTACAACTTTTATTTCAAATTTTATAGCATGAACACTGATAGAAATTTGCTAAACAAAGCAATATAGTCTTACAGTGAAAACAGACTTAGCATTAAAACTTCTCTGCCTTTGAAACTCACATTCACTGAAACGGCATTGAAACCCACATTCAAAGAAAATACATCTGGCAAGTGGTGGGTTAAGTTTACCTTTGGGCTGTTTTCAAAACAGAGGCCCCTTGCACACATTTTAGAGCTATGCAAAAATTATTTGAGTTACCTTTCTAACTGTATTAAATTATAGTATATGATAATTTAATTATATCCCTTGTATAATACAGCACCACTTGTTAAAAAGCATGTTTTAAATTTATAGTTTTAAACATTTTCCAGTAAGCAATGAAACAAAATATATGAACTGATAATGACAAAGATGCCATTTCAGAAAAGGTCAACCATAAAAGGCCACTCAAACTTCTGTCATTACAATCCACCAATATCAGTCAATATGCACAATCTCTGCAGAAGTAAAAGTCATCTGAATAATTCCACATTAAAGAAATATATAAGTAATGAAGAGGTTGCTGCTAGCAAACAACTTTATATTTCAGTGTTTCATCTACAAATTCAGTGCCTGCTGCCATTGAAGAATAAATTGTCAATGTTACATTAAAAAATGGTAAGCTGGTAATATTGCAATAGGGAATGGGTGGCAAACTGAAAACAGGTTCATAGTTACTAGGCATCTCATCCAAAGGAGGACATACTCAGGACTGCAGCACCGCAGCCCCTTCCTGTGGGAGTAGAACCTACAGCCTTCTGCATTAAGACACAAGTGTACTACCTGTTGTGCCAACACTGCTTTAAAATTCTATGCCACAATAGTGATACAATTTGCTAAACAAAACATTTGCACACTTTAAGTAGACTTAGCATAAGCAGCAGTAAACTTCTCTTCCCTTGAACCTCAAAATTCCTAGAAAATGCACTTGAAAATAAATTCCACTTGCTAACTCTAACAGGGCATTTCACTCTCTCACATACATACCTCACCCTCTTAGTGCAAGAAATCTGGGCAAAGCCTAAAATAAACAGGGACAAATTATAAATACTGCTTTCATTAACTTACAACATTTCTAGAATAACAAGATTTGTGTTAGTATGCAGTTTTTCTAAAGAATATGAAGTCTAAAACTCAAATGTCTGTCATTTAGCAACTTCAGTCCTTTTTAGGAGGAACAGACAAAAATATGGGGTAAAAATCTGGACATTCTGCAAAAACCTGGACAGCTGAGGGACATGTTACCTCCCTCTTACACACACACACACACACACACACACACACACACACACACACACACACACACACACACACACACACACACCATACCTCAATCTCTTAGCACAAGAAATCTGGAGAAAGCCTGTCCATTCGTCCGCAGTCCAAACATCTTCTGGAATTCAAATCCATGGTCGTGCGGAAGATGAAGACATAAACGATCAGTCGCAAAGGTGTGTGACCTGATGCAAAGGGAGTTTTTCTTTAGGAACGCCCTTAAAAATATATATATTTTTTTAAATTAAAAGAAAATTAATCTGTTGGCCAGCCAGTGGGCCTATTGCTAAACTGGCTGTGATCCAGGGGGTGCAAGTGCACCCCCTTGCACCTGCCTGAGGGCACCCTTGCTCAGAGCCTGAATGCTTGTAGCTGACGTAATGGTGAAAACAAGACAATCCTGATGTACATGATTTACCTTGGTGTTACTGCTATTGGTCCATGTGTTGTTGGAAACCAATTGTTATAAGTCATTTCTTACAAAACAATTCTGAACCTACACTTATAGCACAACAGACTTTATTAGACATACCTTCATGCAGGTACTGATACTATTTCATGTTTTTATTGCAGAACAGTTGTAATAATTGATGTCTTGTAAAACAGCCCTATTGCACAACAGACTTTATTAGAGATACCTTCATGTAGTTACTGGTATAATTTCATGTTTTTATTGCACAACAGTTGTCATTATGTAGGTGTTACAACACAGCTGTAATTCCACAGTTATTGCACTACAAACCTTATTGCATATACTTTATTACAATTAATGCTTCACTCTTCCATGCTTATGGCACTACAGTTGGCAGTATGTACTTCTTGCAGTACAGGTGTAAGTCCACATCCATTGCAATACAATCTTTACTCTTTCTTGCTTATTTGACTATAGATAGCAAAATACATCTGTACTCACCACACTCAGAGTGTAGTCTGGCCAAGCACCTGGCATGCATCTTGATGTTTCGAGCCCTCTCCTCTGCAGCTGTTGAGAGAGAAGCACACCATTATGCATACCAGTTTAGCAGACATTCAGGATTAGATATTGGTGAAACACAGGTAATGGTACCTACATACATTCCCAGCCCAGAATTCTTGGACCCAGGTGTCCAAGAGAGCCACCTTCTGTCTTTTCAGGTCATCATGGTGGTGACGGCACTGCTCACCTGTGCAGGGGATACCAGTTGCATTGGTGAGGTCCCTTGCCAGCCAGTCCTAGGTCTCTGCCTTGTACTCTGAGCCCTGGTAACCTTCCTGCATCAGCCATCTCTCATGGTTTTTGACAAGGAGTCCAACCATGACCCTGGACTCCTGAATGCCCCACTGCTGCACACAAAAGCGCAAACCCTCTCCAACGCCTGCCATGGTAGCCTTTAGAGACAGAACTCCAATGGATTATGCTGTATTCCTGGCTATCAGACTTAATGTAGCCTGTTTTCCCACCCTTACACACCACTGGGCAATATTTAAAATTGCGGCACGTCACTTAGCAGCACGCAAACCAACGCAGCTGAGCTGAGCAGTGCTAAAACCCATATGCTTAGCAGTGCGCAAACCAGCCAAGTGATGCCAAGCAGTGCATAAACATTAGCCAGTGTTATTTGTTTATGCAGTGTTTATCAGGTCTTATCATTACTTAGCTGAGCGCAGAAGGCCAGAATTTAAAAATAATTTGCATAATTTGTATTTTGAACAAAAATGCTAACATGCTCTTCCATGTATTCAAACTCTGCACCTACTGCACATGAGGCCGTAACTCTACTCATTTAGCTACGTGGACATGTGGAATTTTACTATACCTTTACAAATACCTCTGAGCTACCTTTGAGCAGTGCTGAACACCACACTGCACTGCACAAATCCGCTCAGCTATGCTTAAACTTGACCTTTAGATAATTAAAGACAACCAGTTTCTATTTTTAGATGTCTGCTGTCTTGACACTGCTCAGCACTGCTATGCTCAACGCAAACATGCTTTTATTTATAATAATACAGTTGGACAGTGCAGGGAGTGTGTTACTCATCTGCAGACACAGTTAGCACCACACTCCCTACACTCATTCAATAACTGTGTTCCACGGCTCTCCCTTGGCAACAAATATGCATGGTGCACTGCCGAGAGGGAACCATATACACAGACACGGTAACATTCCATGTAGGCTCTACACTATGGCTACACATATTTTATTAAATCTAGGGGCTTAGTCTATATATGTAAAATTGATGTATTAAGAACTCAGTATGTATTACACTGTATCTATGTGTTACTTCTCTGTTGTAATGTTTTGATATTTTGTACAATTGTCCTGTTGTAAATGTGGAGCTTTTCTCCCCAAGCCTCCACTGAAAAAGGGACTGTATCCAGTCAGACTGATCTGGTAAACAAATGTAAAATAAATAAAATAATAACCATAAATTTATTCTAAATTTCCAGATCAGTTTAATAAGAAGAAATTAAAGTTGAGGTGCAAAGAATTATCATCTTCAATAAAAAATGAAAATAAATATGGAAATATGTTTGCTAGAGAGGTACAAATTGTAACACATTTTACAAATGGCATAATCACTAAGGATTATGAAGATTTCTAACTTATTTAATAAATATTTCACTATTTTTGTGCATGTATAAGTGATATAAGTTACTTACCCTACAAAGATGAGATAAATGGCTTGATGAAATGTCTCACTTTGACAGAAGATGTGTTATCAAAAACATTAAATAAAATTAAGCGAGATACATCTATTGAAGCTGATTTCATTCCTGTGATATTTTTGACAAAAACAAACAAAAAATGCTTAGTGATCATACGAAACACCAAAGTTGTTGTGGTTGTGTCTCTATAACATTTAAAGAATCCATAGTTACTCTTATTTGCAAAAGGGGAGATAAACAGGTAGTACAGAACTATAGACCTGTCAGACAAAAACTGCAAATGTTTTGAAAGATGTGTTAGCGAAATCATACATAATGACAATAACATTGCTTTATTTTTGTATATTTCAGCATGGCATTTGGAAAGTAGGATCAATGCTCCCCAATTTGTCTTGGTTTTATGAGAATATCACCAAAACCATGAACATTGCTTTAAGTATAGGTATCATTTATTTTGATTTAATAAACTTGTTTGATATGTTATGATTTCATATTATTGATTCTGCTTTGCAGCAACTTATGGTCAACTTATGGTCAACCCCTATTTGATTAGATGGATTAGTTGAGATATTAGGGTGGTCAACCCCTATTTGATTACCTGGATTAGTTGATATATTGGGGAAGAACGCACATAGTAATCATTCAAGGTAAATAATCAGAACCAACATTTGTTAGCTCAGGAGATTCCCAAGGGTTGGTGCCTGGGCCTTTATTGTTTAACATTGTCTTTACATCTATTTCCATTAGTGTCCATTGTTGGTTGGTTAAGTACACTGATGATTGTGTACCTAAAGAAATGAGTGTGCATACCTAAAAGATGAACCCACCATGTTGTAAAAACATTTATAAATAATCTCAAAATCAAACTTTTATAAAAACCAAATGGAGCATTATATAAAATATCATTTAAAGTGTTAAATAAAATCATTGCTGCAACTCACGCCTACAAATCACTTCAATTGTACCAACATTGCCATCTGGTGGCTAAACAATTCAATTCAGAATAAAATGAACAAAGACAAATTGAAATGAATAAACTGAAATGAAATAAAGTAAAGCAGACTAAAGCATCCCAACCTATGTAGACATATAAATCAACTTAAAACATTTTATATGTCATTAAATATATATATTCCAATGTTTATGGTTACAGACCATTCTTTCTGTTATAGAACTTTCAAAGCTTAGCCACTCTTAGTTTCAATACTGGGGCTAAGGAAATGTTCTCATTCAGCCCTGGGAATCTATTAACCTCCAGCACCAATTGCCAGAAAACTTCCCAAATTCTATTTTTGTTTTCCAAGGTCCCCCTCTATGGTAACCAACCTTCTCCAAACAATAACAAAAAAAAAACCTAAACTTTGCTGTGGGGGAGGTCAAAGTGTGTTTGTATAGGGCGTTCTTTATATCCTTATTCTGAATGCCATTTAAATGTTCATATAACCTTCTCTTCAATTTCCTAATGGTCTTCCCAATATAGAATACCCCACATTCATTGCATACAGCAACATAAACCATCTCTGCCATGTTATAATTTGAATATGAAATGGCTTCTATAACCCTGTCCCTAGCACTGTTGTAATGGACATGCTGCACATTCGTAAATCAAATGGTATAAGATGCACACACTTTAGGGAACTCAACCTAGTATGTGACATCAACAGGACTTGCTGGAGAGACATATATGTCTCACAGATGTTACCTCTCCACTGAAACAAACTTCTAATTCAGGTGAAGCAGAGCCTCTCTCTGACCATATTTAAGCGTACTTTGGATGAATGGATGGGAAACCACAAATTCAGCCTGGGAGTTTCACCTGTGTCCCTCTTGGACAGGTGCAGTAGTTGCTAACTTAGTTCTGCTTAATACCTTGATATTCTTGGGAACAGGGGTTTTACCTGTTGTGACGACTGGGGAGAGATGGGCGAAGGCTGCCAGCCTAGTCAAATAGAATTTAATATATATTTCTATCAACTGTATAAATAAATGTAAAATACAGGCTTGCGTTTTTAAATGTAGGAAAACACTGTGAAATGTGGAACTGCAAAATATGTGACATCATTGCACTCTACTGGCCCAGTGAAGCATGTTGCATCCTTTCATGTTTGAATTTGGCCCGAGGGCGGCTGAATGAAGATTTCATGCCCATTGTTTTAAGGCTAAAGTTTATGACTAAAATTTAGATGTGGAAGGTGCTTTATTGCTTTAGTTTCTGTTAGTATATACATGTGAAATGTCTTCTATTGTTGTAAGTTTCTGTGCAGGTGTTAGATTGCTAAATAATGCAGTTTGCGGCCTGAGAACTCAGACCAGGTGTTAAGATGATGCAATATGAATACTGGGTAAACCTAAGTGTCAAAAATGATGTAATTTGGGGAGGACCCAGAGACATGTTTGTTAGTGATGTTTTATAAACTATGTCTCCGAGAGAGACGAGGCATTTTTGATCTGGACATCTAACTTATCAGCACTCTGCTTATGCTCACATGTAAGTTTTTAGCACTTGATATCTTGTAGGAATAGTTAAAGCTAGTGAAGATTAATCAGGTATTTTTCTTTGAAATCAGACCTGTCCTACTGTATTATTTTAAGTTTCTGTGTGATCTGTGAACTCTTAGGTATCTCTGTGGTGTAGTAGATTTGTCTTGTGTATTAATTATTTATTATTAAAAGACTTCTACCTGTGGCTGGTTTGTGTAGAGATGAAGTATGCTTTAGAGTACATTATATATTTATAGAGTTTACTGTCTAAGCCCTTCCAATAAGCCTTAGACCGTATAGTCACATTACCATTGGATATTAATATTGCACAGTAATAACTGGACACCCTTTTAAGGGCCTTTTAGTAGCTGATATTATTAACTGGGTGGTGGCAGTAATTACTACCGTATAGTCTGGGTAAAGGGGCACAGCTGGAAAATCTGTATCAGCCTTTCCCAGGAGTATCTGTAAAGTTGTATAAATACTTATCTCAAAGTGTGTGTGTGTTGTGTCAGCTACTTTGGCAGGGACACAAAGCACTGGTTGGACAGAGAGGGTACTGGAGGTTCTAGCTTGCCCAGTTAGGCTGAGATCTGGACCCTATAGCTGTGCCAGACTGGAGTCTTATTGGGGACCTGGTGAACAAGGGAGCAACCAGCTCCAGACTGACTGTGATCTCTGTGTGCACTTAAGGGAAATTGTACTTTACTGTGTGTATTAGTCATCCTTTCCTCTTCTAGGAGATGACCTCCCTGGTGTTAGTGGTGAGGATTGAGGCTCCTTGATTGCTGGGCCAGGGCATGGACGTCACAAGTGTTTGGCAGTGGTGGGATCTACTTCACATACTAATTGGCTTGTAGTGGTGTGGGTAGATCGAATTCCTGTAGCTTATGGACAGTGATCTCTAAAAGTGTTTTGTACTCTAAACAGCCATGCAGTGTATACCAAGAGTTCAGATCACAATTGTTTATTTCTTTTGTTAGCTTACTGTTAGTCAGGGTGAGCAGGCAGCATGTCAGCAGGAGAGTATGGAAAGCTGACAAGGAGCCAGCTGGCGGAGATATGCCAGGCTAGGGGGCTGGTGCATGGAAACCTGACTAAGGCAGACTTGACTGCAGCCTTGGTTACAGCTGCATCAGAAAAGAGCAACCAGGAGGATAATCAGACCAGCAGTGGAGATATAATACCCTCAGAGAATGGACAGCTCAACCTTTCTGCAGTGGACTTAAAAATCCAGCTGGAGCTAAAGAGACTTGAGTTGGAGGCCAGGTGTACAGAACTGGAAGAAGCCAAGAGAATGAGGAGCCTAGAAGCTGAAGAACAGGAACAGCAGAGAAAGCATGTGAGGGAAATGCTTACTCTTCTCCAGAGTCATGGAGGTAATGGGGAAGGGAGTAACAGGACCCCAGAAGCACAAAAGGTCAGTAAATTTCTTCCACAGCTTAAAGAGCGGGATAATTTTGATAGCTTCATTCATATGTTTGAGCAGGTATGTAAACAGTATGAAGTTGACCAAAGGCTCTGGGTACGGTTCCTGACCCCCTTACTCCATGTGAAAGCTGTAACTTCTTTAGCAAAACTGCATGACACTGACTGTTTTGATTATACTGCTGTAAAAAGACATTTATTAGAATGTTTTAAGCTAACACCTGAAATGTATAGAAAAAAGTTTTGTGAGCATAGATGCAAGGCAGATGAAAATGTATGTGAATATGTTGTTGAACTGAGCACTTATTTTCATAGCTGGGTGAGTGGATGTCAGGTCACGACTTTTGAAGGCCTGGCAGACCTTTTGGTAAGGGAACAAGCCCTTAACACTTTGCCTGAGAACATGAGGATCTAGTTAGCTGATAGACAGTGTGCTACTTCAGAGGAGTTGGCAAAGAAGGGAGACCTATACCTTGCAAGCAGGGCAGCCCTGCACAGGAAAGGGACCCCCCCCAGTACTGCTCATGGGACTAAAGGAACCCATGGTGGGCAGCACAGACTGCCCCAACAGAATCCTCCAGTAGCAGGGGAAGTTACTAGTCCAGTTACACGTCCAGGAGCTAGGGTTAAATGTTTTGAATGCAACCAGTGGGGCCATGTGGCATACAGGTGTCCACGGAGGCAAGATGGGGAACCAAAGGTGAGAGAGCCAGTAACTGGTAAAGACAAAATACCAACAGTGGGTTGTCTTGAGACAACAGGGGTATGGAACTACCATCCTGCAGATGTCCTGAGAGGGAAGGATTTGGATGAGGCAGTACTATGTACTTATGCAGTTAAGAGCAGTGAGGCTAAGAGACAAGCATGTGAGTCTGATAGCCTGGGGGAGACCCAGACAGACTGCATACTTGTAGCCAGGACTGCTGAGGTGGTTACCACAGGGAGTGAGCTACGCTGTAGCAGTGAGCCTGAATGTGAGCCACAGCTGCTTGTGGGTACTGATGTTCCCTTGCCCAGGGTAACTGCAAAGGAAGAGGTGGGTAGTAGTACCCAGGCTGACAGTGAGGCACCGCTGTCAGAGGATGCCAGACTTCCAGTGGAAGGGGAGGTGTGAAGGGTTACAAGGAGAGACTTGAGACAAGTTCAGGTCTCAGACCCTACATAGCAAGGCCTGAGGTAGGTAGCTAGGGAGGCAGCTAATTCTCAAAGGAAGGGGGAATCTGTATACTGGAACAAAGGGTTACTGTACAGAGAGTGGACCCCTGAGGGAGGGCTAGAAGGTGAGAGAGTACAACAGTTGGTAGTGCCTAGAGCTTAGCATCTGGCTCTTCTAGCCATAGCCCATGATATTCCCTTTGCAGGTCATATAGGCATAAAACGTACAAAGAGGCATATTATGCAAAACTTCTATTGGCCTGGAATTTCCAGAGATGTAACAGGATACTGCAGGACCTGTGAGCAGTGCCAAAATGTAGGCAAGGCAGGAGACAAGGTGAGAGCTCCTTTGATGCCTTTGCCTGTGATTGAGGAGCCATTTCAGAAGGTAGCTATGGATATTGTGGGTCCTCTGAGTACCCCAAGTTCCACAGGGAAAATGTATATTCTTGTGATTGTAGATTATGCTACACAATACCCTGAGGCAGTGGCTTTGTCCTCCATTGAGGCCGAGAAGGTGGCAAATGCTTTGCTAGAGATTTTCAGCAGGGTAGATTTCCCAAAGGAAATACTGTCTGACAGAGGTGCCAATTTTATGTCAGACCTGCTGACTTGTCTGTGGAAGTTCTGTGGGGTGAAGCACATGAAGACCACCCCCTACCATCCCCAGACTAATGGTCTTGTTGAGAGGTTAAACTCAACAATCAAGTCCATGCTACGGGCATTTGCAGATCAGTTTAAGAGGGAGTGGGACAAATGTTTGCCCCATCTGTTGTTTGCCTACAGAGAGGTTTCCGCAGGAATCCACAGGTTTTTCACCCTTTGAGTTGCTGTATGGGCATAGGGTGAGGGGACCTCTAGATTTAATTTGAGATGAGTGGGAAGGTGAGTGTGAGTCTCACAAAGAGTCTGTTGTGGCATATGTTCTGAACCTCAGAACAATGCTCAGGGAACTCAGGAGAACCTGGCAAAAGCCCAGCAACAGAAAAAGATGTGGTATGACAGGAATGCTAGAGCTAGAGAGTATGCTGTAGGGCAGCAGATGATGGTTCTCATTCCTGTCAGACACAACAAGTTGCAAGCAGCTTGGGAGGGACCCTACAAGGTGGTAAGAAAGGTATGTGATGTTAACTACATGGTGGAAGTGCTAGGCAGATGGCAGGGGCACAAACTGTACTATGTTAACATGATGAAACCTTAGCATGATAGGGAGGCCCTTGTACTGAGCCTTTGCAGTGGATTGCAGGAGGAGTCTGAGAGAGATGTGGGGACTGATCTCCTCAGTGAGGCTCGGGCGGACACCTCGTGGAAGGGGTAGCAATGTCCCTGCAGCTATCTCCTACCCAGGTTCGGGAAATCTGAGCAGTGTTGCAGGAGTTTGGGGGCATGTTCACCGGGATACCAGGGAGCACCCACCCGGTGCAGCACCAGGTGGATACAGGACCCCAAAGGCCTATCAGGCAGGCCCCTTATAGGGTGCCTGAGAGAGTCAAACAGACTCTGAAGGAGGAGGTACAGCAGATGTTGGAACTAGGCATGATTCAAGAGTCCAACAGTCCCTGGGCCTCGCCAAGGGTGTTGGTGCCAAAGAAGGATGGCACCAACAGGTTCTGTGTGGATTACAGGAAATTAAATAGTCACACAGAGTCAGATGCTTACCCCATGCCTAGGACATATGAGGCTCTAGAGCAGCTGGATGGGGCTAAATATCTTACAACCATTGATCTTACCAAGGGTTATTGGCAGGTGCCCTTGACTCCCAGTGCTAGAGAGAAATTAGCCTTTGTGACTCCTTTTGGCTTGTATGAGTTTACAAAGATGCCCTTTGGGATGAAGAATGCCCCAGCAACTTTCCAGAGGCTGGTAGAGCATATCTTAGCAGGATGGTTTGTCCTTGCTTACATGGATGATATTGCTATCTACAGCCATTCCTGGCAAGAGCACCTTCAGCATATCTGGGAGGTGCTGGGCAGACTACAGAGGGCAGGGTTGACCATTAAGCTGAGCAAATGTCAGGTGGGTATAGCAGAAGTCTCCTACCTAGGACATAGGGTGGGGAGTGGTAAGATAAGGCCAGAACCTGCCAAAGTGGAAGCTATTCAGGCATGGCCTGCACCTGTTACCAAAAAGCAGGTGAGGGCATTCTTAGGGACAGCAGGGTACTACAGAAAGTTTGTTCCCAATTATAGTACCATAGCTGCTCCCCTCACAGACCAGACAAGGAAGAACAGGCCAGATAAGGTAGTTTGGACCCCAGCATGTGAGCAGGCATTTCAGAAGCTTAAGGAAGCTTTGGGAGGACCCCCTGTTTTAGCCAGTCCAGACTATAGAAAATAATTTGTTGTGCAGGTGGATGCTTCAAACTATGGGGTGGGGGCTGTACTTAGCCAGATTTCTTCAGAGAGAGAAGAGCACCGAGTGGATTATCTCAGTCGTAGGCTCCAACCCAGGGAGGAATGCTATGCAGCGGTAGAAAAGGAATCTTTAGCCATAGTGTGGGCACTGCAAAAACTTCATCCTTATCTGTATGGAAGAAAATTCACTGTGATGACAGATCACAACCCTCTAACATGGTTAAACAGAGCCAGTCAGCAAAATGCCAAGTTGCTAAGATGGAGTCTGGGGTTGCAAGCATATGATATGTCAGTGCAGCACAGCAGTGAGAGTAGCAATACCAATGCAGATGGGCTCTCAAGACAGGGAATGGGGTGAGGTACACCCAGATAGATCTGACACTCTCAAATGACGTTTCTCAAGGGGCACTTGAAAAACTTGCTTGAGTTCCCCGGGGGGAAGAGATGTGATGACTGGGGAGAGATGGGCGAAGTTTGCCAGCCTAGTCAAATAGAATTTAATATATATTTCTATCAACTGTATAAATAAATGTAAAATACAGCCTTGTATTTTTAAATATTGGAAAACACTGTGAAATGTGGAACTGCAAAATATGTGACATCATTGCACTCTACTGGCCCAGTGAAGCATGTTGTATCCTTTCATGTTAGAATTTGGCCCGAGGGCGGCTGGATGAAGATTTCATGCCCATTGTTTTAAGGCTAATGTTTATGACTAGAATTTAGATGTGGAAGGTGCTTTACTGCTTTAGTTTCTGTTAGTATATACATGTGAAATGTCTTCTATTGTTGTAAGTTTCTGTGCAGATGTTAGATTGCTAAATAATGCAGTTTGTGGCCTGAGAACTCAGACCAGGTGTCAAGATGATGCAATATGAATACTGGGGAAAACCTAAGTGTCAAAAATGATGTAATCTGGGGAGGACCCAGAGACATGTTTGTTAGTGATGTTTTATAAACTATATCTCAGAGAGGGACAAGGCATTTTTTATCTGGACATCTAATTTATCAGCACTCTGCTTATGCTCACATGTAAGTTTTTAGCACTGTCATATCTTGTAGGAATAGTTAAAGCTAGTGAAGATTAATTAGGTATTTTTCTTTGAAACCAGGCCTGTCCTACTATATTATTTTAAGTTTCTGTGTGATCTGTGAAGTCTTAGATATATCTGTGGTGTAGTAGATTTGTCTTGTGTTTTAATTATTTATTATTAAATATTTTTAAAACCTTTTACCTGTGGCTGGTTTGTGTAGACATGAAGTATGCTTTAGAGTACATTATATATTTATAGAGTTTACTGTCTAAGCCCTTCCAATAAGCCTTAGACTGTATAGTCACATTACCATTGGATATTAATATTGCACAGTAATAATTGGACACCTTTTTAAGGGCCTTTTAGTAGCTGATATTATTAACTGGGTGGTGGCAGTAATTACTACCGTATAGTCTGGGTAAAGGGGGACAGCTGGAGAATCTGTGTCAACCTTTCCCAGGAGTGCCTGTAAAGTGTATAAATACTTATCTCAAAGTGTGTGTGTGTGTTGTATCAGCTACTTGGCAGGGACACGAAGCACTATTTGGACAGAGAGGGTACTGGAGGTTCTAGCTTGCCCAATTAGGCTGAGACCTGGATCCTATAGCCTTGCCAGAGGGGAGTCTTATTGGGGATCTGGTGAGCAGGAGAGCAGCCAGCCTCAGGCTGACTGTGATCTCTGTGTGCACTTAAGGGAAATTGTACTTTACTGTGTGTATTAGTCATCCTTTCCTCTTCTAGGAGACGACCTGGTGTTAGTGGTGACGATTGAGGCTCCTTGATTGCTGGGCCAGGGCATGGTCGTCACACCTGGCTAGGCTTGTAAGGGCCCTAGAGCCGTTAGTCTCATAACTTCCTATGATCCTATAATGTCTTCTATAGGCACAGTCAGTTGTGCTTAGGTTCATAGGGTATTACTAGGCTAATGCCCACTAGGGCCTTACAAGCATTTGAGGAGCATGTGTAGTGTGAATGTTGGTAGGGAAGTAAATAAAGATTTGTAGGGGGGTTGTTATGATAATATAACTCACTCCATCCTCAACAAACCCACTACCTGCCCTGCTCTCTCTCCCCTAGTATCCTACTATACCCCAAAACTTACCCTCTGAAGCTCTGACCAACATCTCTTGAATATATACAAGCCCAAAAGAACTGTTGGGAAACCTCTCTATAAATACTCAGTATCTCAAGCATGGAACAAACTCCATTACAGTGCTAAAACTATTACCTGTTTGTATTATTCTGTATTATAGAGATAAATTGTTACTTAGATATCTGTTGTCTTACTGTTCTGCAAATATACAGATCTCAGTATATATTTTTTTGGTTATAATTTGCACTGTGATTCCTCATATCTATCTCTGTTGAAACTGTCTTCCCCACCCCTCCCTCATTTTAGTTTCTATAGCTTGTGTGTTAACTCAAGGTTCCCTTAATTTGCTGTTAATAGCAGCCTGCATTTAAAGTGGATTGTTGAGAGACAGCCTTACAAGACTCTCTGCAAATATATAGAGCTGAGTATATTTTTTGTATTATTCTGTATTATAGAGCTAAATAGTTACTTAGATATCTGTTGTCTTACTGTTCTACAAATATACAGATATCAGTATATATTTTTTGGTTATAATTTGCACTGTGATTCCTCATATCTATCTCTGTTGAAACTGTCTCCCCCCCCCCGTTCTTGGTTGTAGTTTAAATTTGGTGGCTTTTGCAGTGCCCCACTGTAGATTTGATCTAGGACACTCCCCCATTCCCATCTCTTTACCGCATTCTACCTAATAAACCCTTTCTGCACTTGCTTTTAGTCCTTTTTAATTTAATTACATTTTTCAAACTGTGTGTGGACTAATATTGCTACATACTCAAGTGTGCCAGCTTGCACTGCATGTAAACTGTTTTTACTACTGTTTTTGCTACTTTTCTGAAAAAAAAAAAAATTCTGCTTTTACTGTATTTGTGTTTCTTCCTACTTTATTTTGCTTTTAAGGCCATCTTAAAAGTACTCAGTTGTATTTATTACTGCTTGGTGTAACTCATTCTAAGCCTTTTAGTTTAAGCACTTGGGCTTCAGACCAGTTGTTTTACATTAAGAAGGTTTGTGGTCTGCACTGTAGTGGCAGAACAGGTAGCTTACATCCTTCTAAGTTGGGAACTGCTGATTGAGGGCTCAGTGTCTGTTATTCTAAAAGTGTATTAATTCTGGTTTAAGCACTTGGGCTTCAGGCCAGTTATTTTACATTAAGAGGGTTCGTGGTCTGCACTCTTGTGGGAGGAGAGGCTGGACTCTGCCCTTCTGAGCTGGGAATTTCTGGTTAAAGGCTTATAGTGCCTGCATATTTTAACTGCTTCTTACTGAAATTGGTACACCTTGTTTGCTGTAGCATAGACTAGATCCAGGCCTGCTGAATCTAGCTTTGTTTGTATAACTTGAGCACTAATCCAGGCATTCTTTAAAGTATTCAATTGTATTTACTACTGCTTGGTAGTAACTTGATTAAAGTGTAGCTATCATTCTAAGTCTTTTGGATTAAGCACTTGGGCTTCAGACCAGTTGTTTTACATTAGGAAGGTTTGTGACCTGCACTGTGGTGGCAGGACAGGTAGCTTACATCCTTCTAAGTTGGGAACTGCTGATTGAGGGCTCAGTGTCTGTTACTCTAAAAGTGTATTAGTTCTGGTTTAAGCACTTGGGCTTCAGGCCAGTTATTTTACATTAAGAAGGTTCGTGGTCTGCACTCTTGTGGGAGGAGAGGCTGGACTCTGCCCTTCTGAGCTGGGAATTTCTGGTTAAAGGCTTATAGTGCCTGCATATTTCAACTGTTTCTTACTGAAATTGGTACACCTTGTTTGCTATAGCATAGACTAGATCCAGGCCTGCTGAATCTAGCTTTGTTTGTATGCTTGTTGTTTGTTTGCTTGTTATTTCCCTGAAATGCTAATACCACCTAAAACGCGCTTTTCAGCTTCTGTGGATCCCTAGTGATATCTGCATTGCTTACTGTACTTATTTCCTTGTTTCACTTAAAAGAAAGTTACTGTTTGTTGTTTTTGCATTTAAGTTACCTGTAACATATTGCATTTAAGTTACCCGGCACTTGCTCACTAAAGCAATTATATAAGTCAGCACTAAAAAATTAAAAGCACTACACCCTCACAAACTCCCCTTGAGTACCTTGTTCCCCATTGGCCCTTTTTTTTCAATTATAAAGGAATTCCCAATACTATTCCAGCATGTCCAAAGGTCAGTTGTCAGTCTCCTCTCCGGTCCAGCTGGTGAATCTGGGAATCTTGAGGCAATGTTACAACTGCCTCATGTACACAGACAACCATCTCCTCCTCCCAACAAATTCCAACACATGTGAGAGATGCATCCATATAGCCAAACTGGAGGCTAAGCTCTCTCAACTCAGTACTGGCATAACCAGTCAGGAGGAGAAGGAAACCACACTCAATACAATTCCAGTCTCACATAGACCTACCACGACAGCAGACCAAACACATAAACACACAAAAACATACTCGGAGGCTCTAAATAAAAATCTGCCTAAGCAGCAGAGACCTCCAAAGCAGACACTCAAGCAACCGCTACCCCAAAACAAAACACGTGCAACACATAGCTCACAAAGCCACTGTGCTGAACAGTCACAGCCCTTAAGGCTAAACAACACACCTGATACACTTGTAATAGGTGACTCTATCGTCAGGCACACTGACGTCCTGCTCACCAGGCTGAACAAGGAGAAGGTCACGGTGAGCTGCCTGTCGGGTGCTAGGATCCGCCACATAACACAAGCACTCAGGTCACTCCAAGGCAAGTACAAATATGACTCAGTCATTGTCCATGCTGGTGTGAATGACCTGAGATGTACCTCCCTGGACTACATGAAAAGAGACATAGAGGAGCTCTCTGAGCATGTGGCCCAAGCCGGTATGACCCTGACCTTGAGTAGCATCTTACCCTCACAAAGAATGATGCCACAATATGAAGACAAGATGATCAATTTCAACAATTGGCTTAAGTATTGGTGTCATTTAAAGGGGATCCAATGCCTGTCAGCCTGGGATGACATGCTCGAGAAGCCACGATGCTTCGCTAGGGACGGCTTGCACCTGTCACCCCTGGGCTTTCGGTTATTGGCAAAGGCTATTGCTACCCCCCATAGTGCCTTTTTTAGGCAAGGCTCAAAAGACAAACCCACCTCCATAGGTATCACAAGGGATAAGACACTAAGAGTAATGCTACTCAACGCCAGAAGTCTAAACCTCAAGATGCACACACTTGAAACTCTCCTTAGCATGGAGAACATTGATATCTGTGCAGTAAAAGAAATCTGGTTCAAGGCTCCCGAGAGTACCCCAGCACTACCAGGTTATACCTCATACCATGCTTTTTGGCCCCAAGACTTGGACCGAACCACAAAAGGAGGGGGAGTATCATATTCGTCAAAGATACCCACACCTCCAGGTTGGTGGCTCAGCACGAAGCATCAGAGACTATCCATGTGCAACTAACAGTGGGTAAAACTGCCTTCCAGTTTATAGCCTGCTACAGACCACCCTCCCAAACCCAGGAACCCCACTCGGCCTTCCTGAAAACACTGGAAAATATGAAGGTCTCTCCAAACACCATTATATTGGGCGACTTCAACTACCCAAACATAGGCTGGGAGCATTACTCTAGCTCCAACACCCTAGCCCAAAGGTTCCTAGAATTTATAAACTCAAATGCTATGGAACAACTTGTTACCACTCCCACAAGAGGGGAAAACATACTGGACCTGATCATCACCAACATGAGGACTCTATGCTCCAGACCAGAAGTGTATCCTGCATTGGTAAGATCAGACCATAAACTAATCTCACTGGATATTCACATCCCGACCCCACCTCCTGCCCAGAAAACCACAGTGAAAAACTTCTCTAAAGCAAATTTCACACTCCTCAAAACCGAGGTGGAATCCTTCAAAGCCCCCGGGCCTGTGGAAAATACGGCCCAGACCGCAGAATCCTTTATAAATGCATTCTATGAACACCTTCAGGAATGCATGGATCATGCAATCCCATATAAAACCAAGAACCAATCCTCCAAAGGCAGACATCCTGTCTGGTGGACCCCAGCCATAAACAAACTATACAATAGAAGGAGGAAGCTACTAAATGATAGAGCAAAATCCCAAAAAGGGAAGGCATCTCTGATCAGTATTAGCAAAAAACTATGGGCACTCATAAAATCGTCTAAGGCCAGCTTCGAGAGAAAAATTGCACAGGACATTAAGGATAATCACAAGGCTTTCTTTAGTTATGTTAGCAACCTGGGTGGGAATTCCCAGATATGCTCAGAATTAGTCCAAAATTACAAAAAATACACCGAACCCACAGATATTGCCAACATCCTAGCTGACAGGTTCAGCGCAAACATCTCTCCCCCCCCCTCCCCACCAAAAGGGCAAATATCTATCCCAGCAGAGTGCTGCCCCCCTGACATCTCTGATGCTCAGGTAAGAGCCGTCCTCTCCAAAGCAAAAAACACAGCATCAATGGGACCAGACGGTGTCCTGGGCTGTGTCCTACATGAACTCCAAGAAGAGCTAAACCCAAACATAAAACTACTGTTCAATCTCAGCCTTACTACAGGATATGTACCCAAAGAGTGGCGTACAGCAACAGTGGTCCCTCTCCACAAAGGTGGTGCCTCAACGGATCTTGGAAACTATCGCCCCATAAGCTTGACTAGCTTGGTCTGCAAAGCTATGGAAAGGATCATCATGGACCTCATAAATAAAGATATTGGGGACCTACAGACACTGGATCCTACCCAGTTTGGCTTTGTTAAGGGCAGATCCTGCCTCTTAAACCTGGTTGATTTCTTTGAAACAGTCACCAAGGCCATTGATGAGGGGAAGGTGGTCCACACAGCCTACCTGGACCTCGCAAAAGCCTTCGATACAATACCCCACTCGGGCAGTATAGATAAGCTCACCAGCTTAAATATAAACCCCTATGTTACTAGATGGGTTGCAACTGGCTCAAGGACAGAACCCACATGGTTAGAATTGCTGGAGCCATGTCAGACTCTAAACCAGTTACAAGTGGCATCCCACAAGGCTCAATCCTGGGACCTCTTTTGTTCGGTATATATTTCTCGGAGGTACAAGCCAACACGGAAGGACTGTGGCTGAACAAGTTTGCAGATGACTGCAAACTGGGCGCCATAATCGACTCTCCAGCCGACACAAGCATCCTCCAAAAGGGCCTCATAGAAACAGACAACTGGTGCCAGAGCCATGGCCTCAAGCTAAACACCAAAAAGTGTATAGTCATCCCCTTTGGCAAAAACAGAGTGCCCACAAATTACCACATAGGTGGTAATCCATTAAGTACAGAAGAAGTAATTAGGGACCTGGGGACCCAAGTTGATAGCAGTCTCTCATTTGACAACCACGTGGCCAAAGTGGTTAGAAAAACATTTTATATAGCCCACCTAATCATGAAGGGATTCACATCTAGATCAGGGGAGGTCATCGTGCCTCTTTACACATCCCTCATCAGGCCCATAATTGAGTACAATGCCCCTTTTGGGATCTACCCTACCAGACACCTGCAGCAACTGGAAAGACCCCAAAAGTACCTCACCAAGAGGATCAAAGGGCTCAAACAGATGCCATATGCTGCCCGGTTAAAGAAACTCCAGTTCTACTCAGTGGCATACCGCCTGTTCAGGGGCGATCTGTGCCTGACATATAAAGCCATGTCCAACCCAGAATTAATGGACATGCTGCACCTCAGAAAATCCAAATCCCATCGAGCTACTCGCTCGAGAGACTTGAACCTCAGCACTGAAATAAATAGGACATGCTGGAGGGACAGATTCATAACCCAGAGGCTCCCTTCACTCTGGAATAAAATCCCAGTCCAGGTTAGGCAGAGTCCCTCATTGACTCTCTTCAAGAGGAATCTTGATGAGTGGATGGGAGATCGTAGGTTTAACCTGAGTATCACTTCTGTGTCACTGTTAGACAGAGGCACAGTATACTAACCTCGAAAAAGGGCATAGCAAAATTAATTTAAAATGGGTGGTGAAAGCCAAACACATTCTGGCTAGGCTTATAAATGCCCTAGGGCAGATAGCCTAGTATGAACCTATGAACCTATGAACCTACACAAATAGCTTCAAAAAGCACTACAAGATACCCTCTAATACTCATAGATCTGTTCCTGCCAAGACCCTACATAACCCCTCCCTTTCCTGCCTGTTACTATGTTACATAACTCCTTCCTTTCCTGCCTGTTACCACGTTAACACCTCTGCTAATATTGTCCCTAACATCTACATTATCTTTATCCACATCATAGACCTCTTATCTGTAACAATACTCTGTATTGGTTTGCTCATCTACTCTTACTAATTTTAAAATATTTTCTCTGTACAATCCCTAATCTCAAATATGATGTAGTCAGCTTGCAAAACTGGTGTACTGTTTTGTATATCTTTGCTTACACAACAAGTGATGTTTCAACTTATGTTTCCTGTATACTTCCTTATTTCAGATATTATATAGTTTTACCTTCCTAAATTGTGTCACAATTTTGTATCTTTTTGGCCTAGACAACTAAGTCATGTCTCAATTTATTTTTTAATTTATGTTAAATCTTTGTATTCTGTCAATATCTGTCATGCTCTGGAGCTTTTTTCCTTGGGCCTGTACTGAAAATGAGCTTCGGCTCAGCTTGGACCAACCTGTTTAACGAATGTCAAACAAATGCCAAATAAATAAATAAATAATGTAGGTTCATAGGTTGTTACTAGGATAAACAACCAAAAATAAATAATTCACTTATTTGCCTTGGAGGAAGTTAGGATGAATCCTAGAGTTGGTAATTTAAAATTATTACTGCGTCAACGTGAACATCCCTGCCAGATTTTATTGCCTATGCCTGTTTTTTATCACACGATTTTATTTCTGATTGTATAGATATAGTCTGTATCGCTATTTATACATTGTCTGATGAGGTCAGTTTTTAAGTAACTGAAGGATGGAACTGCTAAGTTAATACCTAACCCTTCAGTTTGTTCTTCTCAAATTCCAGCTCCTTTGCCTATGTGCATATATATATATATATATATATACACACACACACACACACACACACACACACACACACACACACACACACACACACACACACACACACACCATTGAACATCAGCAGTAACTAATCGATGTACATATGCACACCAAAGTGGACTTAAACAGCTCATTTGAATCAAGGGTTTGTAAAATGAAATTAAACAGAGCAAATCTAATGAAACTGTAAACCTGCCCATAAAATAAAAAATAGCGGATTTAAAAAGAAAGCAGAATAACCTGCTCTGTGTTTGTATACAAGCCTGACTCAGTACCAAGACTGAAAACACCAAGAGCAATGTAAGTCAATAGTAGGTGCTCTAGGAGAGGTTTATAT
Source organism: Protopterus annectens (assembly GCF_019279795.1). Classification (NCBI taxonomy): domain Eukaryota; kingdom Metazoa; phylum Chordata; order Ceratodontiformes; family Protopteridae; genus Protopterus; species Protopterus annectens. The sequence continues at coordinate 483,167,040 of NC_056740.1, forward strand.
GTAACACAATCAGGAACGCTTTAATGTTATTCATCACGGGAATTGGAAGGACTGTTGTGACAGAACCCTTTTGTACTGCGGCATTGGAAGGATTTCTTCTCTGTAAACAAATAGTTAATCTATTTGCCTTGTAGCAGTGAGGAACTGTGGAACTTACATCTGCTGTAATTAGAACAACTAGATTGTGTTTCACACTAAACAAATACTAACAGGAGACAAACAGGGGTAAATAGAACGAAAAGTAAAACATGGCTTTAGAGTTTAAGGACCCCAGCGAAGTCAGCATAAATATCTCTATAAAGCAATATGAGAACAGCATGGATTTAATGGTCGAGTACCTATTATTATAAATTGAGATTACTTAGGAAATTGGGAGTTTACTTTTTCCCTTTAATGTTCTGGTCATTTCCTGCACATCAATACACTTGCATTACTTTCAAAACATGTTGTTGTTTTGCTGGGAAATTGTTTTATCTGTAGCATGTATCAGCTGGCTTGTATGACAGCTGAATTTTGTTATTTAATGTTTTGCTTCCTCACCACTCTCTTTATTTTACTTTTGTTGAAAACAGAGCAATTTCATTCCAACGTATATAAATTATGTATTTAGCTAGATACATAGATAGGTAGATAGACAGATACAAACAGACTGACAGGAGATGTGGACTGAATAAGGCTCTTCTTTGATTTTACAACGGACTAGTGAAAGGAATTCAACACTTGTTCTTTTTTTCTCTCAGACCAATTACTATTTATTGCATGTGCTTATAATTATTGCTGCTTTACTTCTCACCCTTTGAATGATTCAGATAATATATGTGCAATATGAATTTCCAGCTTCATATGTGACAACAGTATCTAAGGTTAGTGTACTTGCATAGATACTAAAATATAGCAATAAACAGACTGCATTCCAACACCTGGTGCCTTAAGAGACATGCCCCCACAGGCATCATTTGCAAAAGCTTAATGCAGGTGCTAATAAGGTTATAAAAAACAGAGCTAACATCTAATGAGTACCTTCCCACCCTCGGTGTCTGATTACTAAATACTGTATTGAGAAGCAATTAACAAGCAAGCGTTACACAAGATGGAGGACCTGCTGTACGTTACCAGTAGAGGGTAGCAGCTAACAGTTAATTAATAATACTGAGCCTACTTTGAATCCATTCTCAGCACTCGGGTGTTTTAAAGAAGCTTGCAAATGCAGATTGAAGATGCTCCCTCCTGTAGGCAAGCAGCTGTTTTATTTATAACCAGGGTGGCAACTTATATGATGTGAAGAATGAAGGGAGTGTCTGTTTGGCAGGCATGGGGAAAGACAAATTTTAAACAAGCGAAATATGCACCTTCTCCACTACTATTACTCAGGAATAACACAACATCTACAGGATGCCTAGATGTACATGATGTTGGCAAACAAGGCAGATGGTTGGTTTTCTTCTGTTTGCCCAATACAAAATATTATGACTATTTCAGCCATGTCTGAAGATAAATAGTAGTCTAAATTAGACGGCAGAAAACCCTGCAGTTTTACTGGTCAGGCTTGTCTGAACACCCCGAATTATGAAAATACTGTTCAAGATGAAGACAGATTGCTGCACGGTTACATGGTAGACCACAGAGAATGTTGCACTGAGATGGTCAATGGCAGGCCTAAGAAAAGTGATTAGAGCAGTACCATAGTGGCCAGCGGTAGTCCAGTGGGCTGAGTAATAGTATTACTGAGTATTCCTGAGTAATAGTATTACTGAGTATTCCTGAGTAATAGTATTACTGAGTATTCCTGAGTAATAGTATTACTGAGTATTCCTGAGTAATAGTATTACTGAGTATTCCTGAGTAATAGTATTACTGAGTATTCCTGAGTAATAGTAGTGCAGAAGGTGCATATTTCGCTTGTTTAAAAGTTGTCTTTCCCCGTGCCTGCCTTTGTTCACGTCATATAAGTTGCCACCCTGGTTATAAATAAAACAGCTGCTTGCCTACAGGAGGGACTGTTAGTGTGTTTGCTTCATTCGTATCTGAGGGAAGAGAGAGCAAAATGCTCAGCACACTTATAAAGATATCATGAGAACAGAAACTCCTGACAATAAGGTGGTATCGTTCTACTATTTTTTTTAAATATTGTTTTAGCCCACATAATTATCAGCTTTCATGCTGTGTTAGCCCATTTGTTTCTGCTGACTCCGTAGCATTTTAGGACACCTGGAGATGGAGGAGACATTTGGAGATTGTAGCCATCATCCATTGGGGCTCAGAGAAGTTTTTGTATTCTCCTAACAGACCATACAAGTGACTGGAAACAGAAATGCAATGCCTGTTATTCTAGACCGATGATGGGGAACCTTTCGGGTTTGGCGTGTCAAACATTCGGAAGATGCCTTATCTGACTCTGTTGGTCACCCCCCCACAAACTAAAATAAATAAATAAAACTAAAACAGCACAGCTCTCAATACACCAAGAATAAATATCAACAGAATCAGGGGCAAATCTAGAAATGAGACATGGACAGTTTTAAACTACTAGTACTATTAATTTGAGAACTGACAGAAAAAATGAATGTGAATTAATTACATTTTCTGAAGTAAAATAAGTCTATTAAGTGTAAAAAGTCACCAGTTTTAGGAGGGATTAAGAGGGACAGTTGAGAGGAATGCAAAACAGCACGCACTTAGAATACAGACTACTTGCCCTTTGCAGACTCTATCGAGACAGTATACCGAAATAGTTTTTGAGGTTAAAACTTCCTAACCTCTGCAGCAGCTGGCTCATGGCACAAAATAATTCAGTGCACTTCACATGATTAATGAATGCAAAAGCAGTTTCTTTGGTATCTCAGGTGTTGGTGATCGCTGATGTGTAACCCAGAATGTTGTGGTGTCATCTTTGACACGCATATCATAGGTTCGCCATCACTGTTCTAGACCCTTCTGAACATCTATGATTATAGCCACATGCTCATTTCTCTGTAAGATCAGACTTCCTAGAGTCCTTAAGGACAGAACTGGACTAGGCTTAGAGGCAACAGGCTTCCCTAAAGGATAAAGCATAAAATCAAATGGGGTGCCTGTTACAGTTCTCAGAAAACTTCCCAATATGCTATCAGATATCCTGACTAAGATGTACAGTAGATTATTGGTCATTGGAGAGCTGCCAGATCATTGGTCAGCTGCTGGAGGACTGCAGCTATAATACTTATGTACCAATGGGAGAGTAGGAAGAAATCTAGCATCAGTGCCAGAAGAAGTCATGGAAAGAATCCCAATGGAAGTTTTTTTATCTTCCAAGAGGAAAGCAATCTCCAGGGCAACAACCAATATGAGTTTATGGGCAGAAGAAAATGTCAAGGACAAATTTTATTTTTATTTATCTGATCCTGTTTTACAGTCTTGCTTTCCAGAGAACTTGAAAAGGGGGTAAAGATAAATGTGGTAATCCTGAAATTCAGCAAGTTCTTTGAAAGAGTACTGTACAGGAGGCGGATAGTAAAATGGGACGAGTGGCGAATACTAAGGATGAATGAACTGCACTGCTGGCTAGTTAAGTGATACGACACAGAGGGTTGCGGTGAGGTGGAGAATGTCAGGACTCAGGAAAGTACTGGTTCTGGTTCTTACAGTCTGGGCTGAGGGGACAGAGAACAGGATCAGCCTGTTCAGTGATGACACAAAGTTAGGGGTGGCAGTGTGTGTGGGGGGGTCATTTGGAAAGGCTTGTCAAGTAGCTTGAAAAGAGGCAACCGAGGTTCAGTGCAGTTTTATGAAAAGTTTTTCACCTGAGATACAAAAGTAGAAACTGATAGTGTAGTGTTAATCAGATCTGGACTGACCCAACAAGAAAAAAATGAGATGGAAACAGCTAATAGAATGCTGGGATGTAATCCAAAAATCGAGGTGATACTTCCTTAACTCTGGCACTGATTAGGCTACATCTTTTGTGCTGTGTGCAGTTTTTGGCCATTCAAGGAGGGGGATGGCAGCCTGGTGAAAGGATTCTGGGGAGAAAGCCACTCGAAGGATGCATGGAAGGAAGAGACATGATATGACCTGAGTCTAGGAGAGCTAAAGCTCTTCTCACTGTAGATCATAAATGACTGGGGGCATGAAATTGTTGCACAAGGTCATGCTGGAGAGGTATGAAGGAATCATTCTGAACAGGAATGACAGACATTGGAGGACAGCCACAGGCAACAGATTGTAAGGGCCAATTATTTGCTGGAGTTAAGTAAGCATTTCATCACAAAAATGGTTCTGGATCCATGGAATGAGCATCCAAAATAGTTGTTGGAAAGAGAGAACCCATGGAGACATTGAAGAGGACATGAATCAGGTACAGAAGTGATAAGAGGTGTCACACTGCCAGCCCCAGCTATCTGGAATTTTCTAAATAATTTTATGTCATTTGTGAATATTGATATGATTTATACAGAACTGAGAGAGCTACCCTATAGCAGTGAGACTGGAAAGTGAGCCACAGCTGCTGGTGAGTACTGATGTTCCCTTGGACAGAGTGACTGCAAGGGCAGAGGTGAGTAGTAGTACCCAGGCTGACAGTGAGGCACCGCTGTCAGGGGATGCCAGACTTCCTGTGGAGGGGAAGCTGGGAAAGGTTACAAAGAGAGAGATGAGACAGGCTCATCTCTCAGACTCTACATTACAAGGCCTGAGGCAGGTAGCTAGTGAGGCATCTGATTCTCAAGGGTAGAGGGAATCTGTATACTGGGACAAAGGGTTACTGTATAGAGAGTGGTCCCCTGAGGGAGGGCTAGAAGGTGAGAGGGTACAGCAGTTGGTAATGCTCAGAGCCTACCATCTGGCACTTCTACCCATAGCCCATGATATTCCCTTTGCAGGTCACATGAGCATAAAATGTACAAAGAGACATATTATGCAGAACTTCTATTGGCCTGGGATTTCGAAATGCAACAGGGTACTGCAGGACCTGTGAGCAGTGCCAAAAGGTAGGCAAGGCAGGAGACAAGGTGAAATCTCCTTTGATGCCTTTGTCTGTTATTGAGGAACCATTTCAGAGGGTAGTTATGGATATTGTGGGGCCTCTGAGTACCCCAAGTTCCACAGGGAAAAAGTATATCCTAGTGGTAGTAGATTATGCTACCAGATACCCTGAGGCAGTGGCTCTGTCCTTCATTGAGGCAGAAAAGGTGGCAAATGCTTTGTTAGAAATTTTTAGCAGGGTTGGTTTTCCAAATGAAATACTGACTGACAGATTTGCCAATTTTATGTCAGACCTGCTGGCTTGTCTGCGGAAGCACTGTGGGGTGAAGCACCTAAAGACCACCCCCTACCATCCCCAGACTAATGATCTTGTTGAGAGGTTAAACTCTACACTCAAGTACATGCTATGGGCATTTGCAGACCAGCTCAAGAGGGATTGGGACAAATATTTGCCCCCTCTGTTGTTTGCTTACAGAGAGGCTCTCAAGGAATCCACAGGTTTTTCACCCTTTGAGTTGTTGTATGGGCATAGGGTGAGGGGACCTCTAGATTTGATTTGAGCTGAGTAGGAGTGTGTGTATGAATCCCACAAGGAGTCTGTTGTGGCATATGTCCTAAACCTCAGAACAAGGCTCAGGGAACTCATGGGTTTGGCCCAGGAGAACCTGGCAGAAGCCCAACAGCAGAAAAAGGTCTGGTATGACTGGAATGCTCGAGCTAGAGAGTATGCTGTAGGGCAGCAGGTAATGGTTCTCATTCCAGTCAGACACAACAAGCTGTAGGCAGCTTGGGAGGGACCCTACAAGATGGTAAGGAATGTCAGTGATATTAATTACATGGTAGAACTGCTAGGCAGAAGGCAGGGGCACAAATTGTACCATGTTAACATGATGAAACCTTACCATGATAGGGAGGCCCTTGTGTTGAGTATTTGCACTGGATGGCAGGAGTAGTCCGAGGGGGATCTGGTGACTGATCTCCTCAGTGAGGCTCAAGCTGACACCTCAGTGGAAGGGGTAGCCATGTCTCAGCAGCTATCCCCTACCAGGTTCGAGAAATCCGAGCAGTGTTACAGAAGTTTGGGGACATGTTCATTGGAAAACAAGGGTGCACCCACCTGGTGCAGCGCCATGTGGATACCGGACCCCAAAAGCCTATTAAGCAGGGCCTTATAGGGTGCCTGAGAGAGAGTCAAACAGACTCTGAGGGAGGATATACAGGAAATGTTGGTGCTAGAGGTAATTCAGGAGTCCAGCAGACCCTGGGCGTCCCCAGTGGTGCTGGTACCAAAGAAGGAAGGCAGCACCAGGTTCTCTGTGGACTACAGAAAACTAAATAGTCACACAGAGTCAGATGATTACCCCATGCCAATGACAAATGAAGCCCTAGAGCATCACTATTGATCTTACCAAGGGTTACTGGCAGGTGACCTTGACTCCCAGTGCTAGAGAGAGGTCAGCCTTTGTGACTCCTTTTGACTTGTATGAGTTCACGAAGATCCCCTTTGGGATGAAAAATGCCCCAACAACTTCCCAGAGGCTAGTAGATTATATCCTAGCAAGAGCAGGGAATTTGTCCTTGCTTACCTGGATGATATTGCCATCTACAGCCATTCCTGGCAAAACCACCTTCAGCATGTCAGGGAAGTGCTGGGAAGACTACAGAGGGAAAGGTTGGCCATTAAGTCCAGCAAATGTGAGGTGGGTATGGCAGAAGCCTCCTACCTGGGACATAGAGTGGGGAGTTGTAAGATCAGGCCAGAACCTGCCAAAGTGGAAGCTTTCAGGCATAGCCTGTGCCTGTTACCAAAAAAGTAGGTGAGGGCATTCTTAGGGACAGCAGGGTACTGCAGAACATTTTTCCCCAATTATACTACCATAGCTGCTCCTCTCACAGACCTAACAAGGAAAAACAGACCAGATAAGGTAGTCGGGACCCCAGCATGTGAGCAGGCATTCCATAAGCTTAAAGAAGCTTTGGGAGGACCCCATGTTAGCCAGTCCAGATTACAGCAAATAATCTGTTGTGCAGGTGGATGCTTCAAACCATGGGGTGGAGGCTGTACTTAGCCAGGTTTCCTCAGAGAGAGAAGGGCACCCAGTGGTATATCCCAGTTGTAGGCTGCAACCCAGGGAGGAATGCTATGCAGCTGTAGAAAAGGACTGCCTAGCTATAGTGTGGGCATTGCAGAAATTTCAGCCTTATCTGTATGGAAGGAAATTCACTGTAGTTACAGACCACAATCCCTTAAAATGGCTACATCAAGCTAGCCAGCAAAATGCCTAGTTACTAAGGTGGAACCTAGTGTTGTAAGCATATGATATGACAGTGCAGCACCACAGTGTGGTTAGCAATGCCAACGCAGATGGGCTCTCAAGACAGGGAATGGGGTAATGTATTCCCAGATAGGGTCAACCCTCTCAAGCATCATTTCTCAAGGGTCAGTTGAAAAACTGGCTTGTGTTTTAGGGGGGGAGAAATGTCACACTGCCAGCCCAGCTATCTAGAATTTTGTAAATAATTCTATGTTATTTGTGAATATTGATATGATTTATACAGAACTGTATGCTATGCACTCAGCTAAGATGTATCCACAGTGTACCCTGCTGGAACATAGAAGATTAACCTGCAAAACCTATGAATAGCTAAGGTTAAGTTACTTTATAGTTGGGCCATAAACAAAATATGTTATCTCTCAGTTTCAATTTAGTAGCAGACACAATGTCTAGAGCTAGAAGTTTTTTGTATTGTCTTGGAGAAAAGTAATTACTAGGTTTCAAATGTAAAAGTGTTTTATTGTTTTATGACTTCCAAGATCTGAAAAGTTCTGAGAGATATGTATTTCTCACACAGTGATGTTGAATTCTGTTAAGTTTTTGTTTATCCTGTGAACAGAAGTCAGGTGACAAAGACTGATGTCATCCAAGCTAACCCAGAAGTAACATTTGATATTAATTTAAGAACTGTCTCAGAAAGAGACTGTACATTTTATATTTTGTCTTGGACCTCACAAGAACATTCACTCATCATCATCATCATCATCTGCACTTGCCTGGCTGTAAGTAAGCTTTAAGGCATAGTATCTCTTTTAGATATAGATAGGAGTATAGCAAAGATTAGTTTAGATGTTTTCTGTAGTTACTTGAGATTGTCCTGCAATGTTGTTTTAAAATATTTCTTGTGATTTTGAGCTCTGAAGTTACTGTGTTGATTGACTGAGTGTTGTCTTGTACTTTTATTATTTATTATTAAATACATTTAAAACTATCTTTGTAGCTGATATTTGTGAGACATGTTTAAGCTCTTAGAGTACTTGCATATATATTTGGTGACACTGTACAGGCGACTGTTAAATAGCCAGGTGCTTGATCAAAACTACCATTTAGTAACATTACACAATAAGATTGGGCACCCTTTGTAAGGGCCTTAGTGTAACTGATAAGTAGGGGTTGGTGGCAGTGATAACTACCTTGTAGTCTGGGCAGAAGGGAGCATAGCTAGTAAACCTGTGCCAGCCTTTCCCAGGTGTGTGTGTGTTTGTATATAAATGAAATCTCAAAGTGTGTGTGTTTCAGTTACTTGGGCAGGGACACAAAGCACTGGTTGGGCAGAGAGGGTGCTGGAGGTTTTGGCTTGATCACTCAGCTGAGATCTCAACCCTATCTATAGCTGTGCCAGTGGGGAGTCTTATTGGGGATCTTGAGAAAGAGGGTGAAACCAGCCCCAGACTGACTGTGGTGTCTGTGTGCTCTTAAGGTAAATTTGCACTTTACTGTGGGTGTACTTGTCATCCTCCTAGTGTGTACGTCCACCATTGTTGCCAGTGATGAGGATTGAGGCTCCTTGATTACCAAGTCAGTGCAGGGGTGCCACAAGAGAAATGGTAGGAAGGGAGGGTAAGAATACTGAATACACTTAAAGGCCACTGTCGATAGTTATCAAACAACTGTAATGTAATTGCGCTGCAGTCCCAAGCATTGTTCTATTAGAGCTCTTGCACTAAGATACTGCTAACACCCAGCCATTATTAATTTATTAATTAATATATGTATGCATGATAATTGGGGACTAATTTCACACTCAGCCTTTCATTCCAATCCCTTCCCAACCAGCTCCTTCAGAGCCTTGGTCACTATTTGACCCCATGTCACCTGCGATGTATGTAGGACCAAAACTTCTGCATCTAGAAGTAATGTCTCTTTTTAAATGTACCAAATTGTACTTGAAATAAAGTATATTGAGCAAAAAATGTGAGCTGTTTATAGCTGTGCCTTTGACTCGTTACTTTAGAACTAGCATCTTAACTGATCCTTTCTTACAGCATTTCTGTTTTAGGCTACTTCAAGCTACAGTTTGAGTTCTTCTTTTAGGAAACAAAACAAGAGCATTGCACATCTACCAATGAACCCCCTGACTACGACACTACTTTGCTTTTTCAACTTGCAAAAATTATGTAAAGTAGGAAATACAAGTTAATGCTGCTGTGTGTCTTTATTGTTATTTGGTAACTGAGCTTGCAGTCCCTGTTAAATTACTTGTTAGCAGGGCTTGCATCTTCTTCTCAGTCAACTGTTTGTAAAAGCAACTGCATTTGTTCAGGCTAAGGTAACATCTGTGATTGCACCCCCCCACACACACACACACTCACACATAAATAGTTTTTCTAATGTTAGCCAATTTAATTTGGGCTAGGACTGAGTTTCCTCATCCCCAACTAATAATTACACATTTTTAGTCCATAATTAGCAGTTACATGATTCTTAAATGGGTCCCTTTACCATTACTTATGCTAAAGTTGCCTGCATAAACTGATTCGCTGCTGCTACTGTGATTGTTTACCTCTGTCCTTTACGGTATTTTCTTGTTATTCTCTGTAATTCTACTCCTTTTAGCACCTTTCTCCTCACCCTCCTTGCAATACTAGATAGGTCCAGCCAATGGTTTTGTATATCCTTACAGCTAGTGACCTGAGATTACAGTACTCCATTTGTCCACACTGTATCTCTTTTTTATTTCTGTGGCAGTCACTTGTGTCTTTTCCTCACGGCCAGTAAGTTGTTATTGCTGTTCTAATTCTAGCTACAAATGCTGGCTGTTATTATTATGCAATGTGCATGAATCTTTATTTATTTATTTTACGGGACATTATATTCAGTAATTAGATAGCTGCATGTCTTACCTGCATGTATATTGCAATGTATTATGGAACTCCGTGACTGTTTGCACCTGTTTTTTTTTTCTCCTTATGTTCGTCTTTTATAGCTTTGTAGGTTCATAGGTGTTTACTAGGCCAGTTAATTGTAAAGATTCTTTTGCACTGTTTTCACATTTTTCTAAAAGATTTAAATTTGTTCCCTCCAAAATACTGGATGTTGCTGACTGTTAGATGTTCAGGTGTACACTAGGAAGCTCAATTTACGTTTCCTTTTTTCCCAAAATCAAGTGGGGCCTACAAATGAGGCAAGTGCACACCAAAATATTCTGAAGAAAAGTAATGTGTTCAGTCCACCACTCCATTGCATCATTAATGTTTTTGAGAAGGCAGTGAAAGAAGACATGCATGAATTATGGGCCCAGAATAGGAAGTTTTATGCCATTTTAAGTTCTGATGAAAGAATTCTCATGAATCAACTGAGGGGGGACAAGAGACTGCGCATCATGACCCCTGACAAGGGAGGTGGTATAGTAATATTCCATTCAGAGGATTATTCCAACAGTATGCAGAATATTTTATTTAATGAAGAGAATTATGCACAGGTTTCTAAGAAAAAAATAAATATTGCATATCAACGTATTGATAGTTATTTAGAAGAATATGTCCTGGACAAACATATTACTAATGACCTCCTTAATTTTCTTACTAATTCCTATCCTAAGGTGCCGGTCATATTCGGCATCCCAAAAATACACAAAAGCATCATTGAACCACCCTTTAGACCCATTGTTGCTGCCAGTGGCTCCAAAACACACAATCTGGCACTGTTTGTAGAAAAAATGACTAAGCATGTAGTGGAGAGAGCAGTACATCTAGTTAAGGATTCCTGGGATTTTCTAGGACAGCTTAAACAAAATCTATGGGCAGCTGATTTGGTATTTTTAACCAGTGATGCGAAAGATCTTTTTTCCTGTATTCCTAAGCAAGAAGGACTAGAATTATTTGAAGAGACACTCTTTACATGTTTCACCTTGAATCACGATAAAGTAAACCTGGTGTGTGAAATGATGGCACTTATCTTAGAGAATAATTTTTTATTCTTTGAGGGCCAATATTTCCAACAAACAAGAGGAGTTGCCATGGGGGCTGCCTGACCATATATATGCAAATATAGTACTATTAGGCTAGGAATTAAGATATGTATTCCACAAAGAATTTTGGAACAACATCCAGTTATAGTGCAGGTTTTTGGATGACAACTCTATTTTGTGGAAGGGAAAAGTGGAAGATATCCCTAGCTTTATTAACCACCTGGAGAAAACTACCTATTTTTTGGAATTTACTTATAATTACAACACTAGAGGTATACATTATTTGGACACAGCAATTTCCCATACACCTACAGGTTTCAAATCTCATATATTTCATGAGTACTTTTTGTAATTCTCACCTTCATTATACGAGCAACTATCCACTTTCACAGAAAAAGAGCTTAGTCAAAGGACAGGCTATAAGAATTGCAAGCATGACTTCAGAATTGAGTGATGTGAGGCAGGAATTTTTCACATTCAGAGATCTGTTTTTAGAAAGGGGATGCCCCAAACAGATGGTGGAACAAATTACTGAGGAGGTTTACACAGGATGGGGAAAAATATAAGTCCCTGTTAGGAAACCACCCATTAACTAATATAGCCCCCCACAGATCCTGGTGAAATGAAGATTTATGAGCATGCATGTATAGTGCAATAAGCATGCATGTATAGACTGGGTTATCTCTGGGATACATATGTATCTCTCTAACAGGTCCTATTTATATCACAGGCAAGGTTTAAGTCTTTAGAACTTGGTGCTGTTTGTTTATCAGATATGTGGGAGGTCCATCAGAGTGGGGTCTGACAATTCCTTGTATGCCAGGCATAGATCTCCCCTCAATGTGTCTATATCAGTTTTTCAAAATCTAATTATAGTGAATGTCTGTTCATCAAACGTTCACATCAACAAATATTTTTCCCCGGGAAGGAAATGACTTGGACAAAAGACCAACTGACACACACACATCACAGTACATCAAACCCACCAAAGTGGGGGACTATGGTCAATACCCCCCCAAAGTGGGGAGCTGCACCAACCCACCCCCTATACACATATGTATATATGGGTCTACTTCAGAATGTCAGCCATTCAGAATGCTGACCTTCATATAGCCGACACATGTGATCGACATTCTGAAAGACAGACATCCTGAAATAACACCATTTACCTACCTGTTACAGTAAAACTGTATTATGCCGAGGAGCAAGCCCCCCTGCACCCCCCACGCCCCCTTCTACTTAAATATTCTCACTCCGAGATCGCACTACAGTGCAGGAAAGGGGACTCTTCAAGTCCCACACTGTAGCAGGATCTCACCTATTATTTGTCGGCCTTTCAAACGTTCGCTCATATGGTGTCGGCCATATGTGTTTTGAACATTTGAACGCTTGAACAAATGAAGTGCTACCTTATATTTTCTTTCCCTGAGGAAAAATGTCCACTGATGTGAACATTCAATGAATGGCCGTTCAATGATTTCGGTTCAATGAACAGGTGTTCTCTGTAATTAGACTTCAGTGAACTAATATAGACCCCCCTCAACAGCCTGTAGGAGACAGAATACAGGGATAGAGCCTTAGGCAGTCTACGCGGGACATGTTACTTAAGTCCTGTATTCTTTTAGTGAGGAATCTCTGCGGACATTCCAGTTGTTGGACATGCCTGGTTAGCTAAGTACCAAAGGGGAGCATTGTACTCAATGATAGGTCTGATGAACACTGAATACAATAAAACAATGACTTCCTTGGACCTAGATACTATACCTCTGTTTATAAGTTGCATAACATAGAATTATTTCCTCTCCACTGTAAACATGTGATGGTCAAAGGCTAAATTACTGTCTATGTGTGTCCCCAAATCCCTGTCTAACGGGTCAGCTCTTAGTGGTTTGTTGTCAATATTATAGCTACCAAGGGTGGTTGACTTCCTGAAGGATAGTATTATGCATTTCTTGGCATTTAGTTTTAGTCCATGGCTCTGACACCAGTTGTTTGTCTGTATCAGCTCTTCGAGGAGAACATTTGAGTCGGTGTGGGATTCAATGACAGTGCCTAATTTGCAGTCATCTGCAAATGTAGTCAGCCAAAGGCCATTGACATTGGTCTTTACTTAAGAGAAGAATATGCCAAAAAGAAGCTGTCCCAGGGCTAATCCCTGAGGGACTCTGCTTGTGACTGGCCTCTTTGTAGTGGTGGACTCCCCGGTTCTAACTTTCTGGGTCATGTCTGTGAGTCAGTTGACTATCCACTGGATGACATAAGTGTTTGTACCTAACCTCTTAAGTTTGTCAACAATACTGTGAGTACTGTGTCCAATGCCTTGACCAGGTCAAGGTGGGCAGTGTGAACAATTTTGCCCTCATTCATTGCTTCCATGACTTTCTCAAAGATGTCCACCAGCTTGAGTATTCATGACCTGCCCTTGATGAAACCAAATTGGGTTGGGTCAAGAGTATGGAGGTTTCCTATGTCATTATTTATCATTTCCATGATAATTCTTTCCATGGCTTTGCATATGAGATTAGTGAGACTTATGGGTCTGTAGTTTCCAGGATCTGCAGATGGCCCAACTTTGTTCAGAGGGATGACTGTTGCTGTTCTCCATTCATGAAGCACAAAGCCTGTTTGGAGGCTACAGTTAAATAGGTTCATAGGTGTGTACTAGGCTAATTGCCCTGGAGCCTTTACAAGCCTAGCCCATAGGGTTACCCTGGCATCATGCCACCCAACCTTAGTTCCCAGTGTCTCTCAAATAAAGCCACTTGAGTGATCCCCGGGGTGAATTTTCCTTTCCCATCCACTCATCAAGATTTCTCTTGAAGAGGGCCAGTGAGGTGCTCTGCTTGACATGTATGGGAAGTCTGTTCCATAGCATGGGCAGTCTCTGGGTTATGAACCTGTCCCTCCAGCATGTTCTGTTGATTCTGGTAATGAGGTTGAGGCAGCAGATATGGGTGCAGTCCCACAATTGCAGATCTTTACATGTAATCAACTTCAAGGAGGCCCATACCTCCTTTGGAATGGAGAATATATAATCTTGGTATGCACTGATTTTATCAATCATTTGGTGAGCATGAAGCATCCTGCTTGTTTTCCTTTCTAGTCTATCCAATGCCTTTTGGGGACAGTCAATCACTCCAAAACCATAAGTTAGGACAGGAAGAGCAAACTGGTTTATAGCCTGAATTTTGTTCCTAGATGTCAACACTGTTTTCAGAATTAATTTAAGTCTTCTAAAATATTCTTTACTAAGTTTTATTCCTATTTGTTCATATTTTATTGTTGATCCTTCATCAATTGCCAATATTTATACATTTCCTCTTGCTCCAGTTCTTTTATATCACTTTCTTGTCCCAAACTGATGTTTTCTTGGTGCTGCAGCTTTCATAGGTTCATAGGTTTATACTAGGCTATCTGCCCTAAGGCATTTATAAGCCTAGCTAGCCCAAAGTTTGATTATACCCACTGTTATGTTAAAAATACTGTGCCCATTTTGTTGTTGTGCCTCTGTCCAGCAGTGACACAGAGAGATTCCCCGGGGTAACCCTAGATCTTCCATCCACCGTTTCTCATGAACTTGAACAATGAGTGCTCTGCCTCACTCTGACTGGGATTTTATGGGGATTTTATTCAGAGTCTGGGGGTGACTCTCTGTCCTCCAGCATGTCCATTTAGCATGTCCTATTTGTATATCCGTGCTAAGTCCTGATAAATAGTGTAGATTTTCTGGTTGTGGGGAGCATTTGATTTAATTCGGGTTGGACATGGCCTTGTACATGGCCTTGTATGTCAGGCACAGGTCACCACTTATCACGACTGAATAGAGCTGGAGTCAGAGTTGGAGTTTCTTCAGTGACAGATAGTAAGTCCCTTTATCCTCCCTTTTGGTTTTGGTTGGGGTCTTGGGTGCTGCAGAGTGTCGGTGAGATCGGTCCTGAATGGGGCATTGTGGTCAATCATTGGTCTGATAAGTCTGATAGACGGGAACAATGACCTCACTTGATCTGGATGTGAATCCTTCACCTCCAGGTGTGGGTGGGCAGAAGTCTTTCTAACCACTAACCACAATGTAGTGTCAATGAGAAAAGCACTCAACAACCTGGGTCCCTGGGTCCTTAACCTCTGTCTTCCTGTTACCACCTATGGTAGCTTGGAGTTAGCTTGAGTTCGAAGGAGTTTCCTTTCCTATTTTGGCATTTAACTTTTTTTCATTTTTCTGGCACCAGTTATCAATTTCATGAGTTAATCTCAAGGATATCTGTGTCCGATGTACTCCACTGTCCTCAGTTTCTTTCATGGCCCAGTTTTTAGTCACCATAGTCCTCCAATCATGCCAGTCCTTCTCATCCCATGATGCCGAACAACAGGGGCCAAGGACTGAGCCCTGTGGGACTGAGCTAAGGGGCTGAGGGTCTGACATGGGTGACCAACTCTAGACCGGCTAGGAGTCCTCCTTTATGGAGTTTGCAACCCATCCTGTGACATATGGGTTTTACAGCCAGTTATGGCCAGTTTCTTAAGCTGATCCGAGTGGGGTATTATGTGGCTTTGTTGGTTCAAGGTAGGCTGTATGGAGGTGCTTTCTAAAGCTTTGGAAGGTCTGAGCTTCTTCAAGAAGTCGACCTTTTCCAAAGGCCAAATGGCAAATCGAACTGAAAGAGCAGTGACTGTTAAACTGGGGCATGATCTGCCCTTGACAAAGCTGTTTAACTGGTTCGGGTCCACCCTCTCATCCTCCCTTTGTCTTGTTAGCTTGTTCAACATGATCCTTGGCGGCGGCTTGGTCCGTAGAAGGGGCCTTTTGTGGAGAGGGACCACAGTTACACCGCATACGCCTAGGCCTCTATCTGTAATGGTGCCACTAAGATTACACAGCTGCAACATATCCTGTGGTAAGTTCCTTCTTAAGTTCGCTAGATATTGGCAAGGGAGTCGGGCGGTCCCATAGGTGCCCATTGATGCTGTGTTTTATCCTTGCCCATTGATGCTGTGTTTTTATGTTTTAGAGAGAGCACTCCACACTCATAGTTCAGAGATCCTGGGAGGCTTAGGAGAGGGATAGTTAGGGTAGCTCCTTTGTCTGCCAGTATGTTGGCAATGTGGTTTGCTGAAGTTGTGGCAATCATTTTGGACTAATGATTTTGATATCTCATTTTTTGTATCTTCTTTTCTAACTTCTAGCTTAAGAATGCCTTTCTATTGTCTTTTGAATGCATTTTTTTTTTTTCTTTTGAATTTGGCGGATTTTTTTATTTTCAAATTTTTTTTTTTTAATAATAATAATGATCAAGGGTGTCTTCTCTTTGATCATTTTTTGCTCTATCATGTCTTATTTTGCTCCTCCTTTATGTATTTTGTTCTATGGACTTTGTGTTTGCCTGGGGTGGTTTGCCCTTGGTAGAAGAGATGGGTGGTTAGGGATCCATGTTTCAATACGGTCCTGGAGGTGTTCGTTTAAGGCATTTGTAGGGCTTCTTCATTTTGGGCTAATGGTTTCCACTGGCGGGGCTGAAGTTGTGCTCACCAGTCTGAGTAGGCCCAAGTTTGCTTAAGAAGTTCTTCCTGTTTGCTTTTGTTTGGGAGGTGGTAGGGATGTTTGCTTCCTAAGGGATAAGTTTGTGATCACCAATGAGGAATGGGGATTCCTGGAGGTGTTTTGTCCTTTGTTTGTGATTTTGTGATGATGTTTGTTTTCTCCTTTTGTGATCTTGGTGACTAGTTGACTTTTTGTTCCATGACATTGATGATTTGCAGGCACAGGAACCTTTGGGCTAGAAAGTTGGGGTTCCCAGTTGGTTCCTGAGTTATGAAGTCATGGATTGAAGTCACCCAATATAACATTGTTTGGATTCTGAGTAATGTTCCCAGTGGAAGTGTGTGGGCTTCCTGAGTTTGAGAGGGTGGTGTGTAGCACGCCATTGTAGCCAGCAAGGTGTAAGAGCAGTTGCACCTGGGGTTAATTTTACCTGGATGGTTTGCGATGCTTGATGCAATGCCACCAACCTGGAAGTGTGGATACATTTGGTGAATATGGATGTTTGTGGTGTCCTTGGGGCCAACCTTGCGGGTTTGGGGAGGAGCATGATATGCCGGAAAACCTGATAGTGCGGGGAACCATAGTGGAGCGGGGTTCAGTCACAGCAGTCACAGCCAGGTTCTCCATGTTCTCCAGGGAGCTGAAGGGCTTGATTTAGATTTGTTTCTTAGGAGCAGCATTGATTATAGCATCTTCCTTCATTGAGCAGCATTTTTGTTTTTTAGGGTTTATTTTGTTGCTAATTGTTCTTGCCTAAAAAAGGTAGCTTTAGGGTTAAAAAGAGCCTTAAGGGTAGGGGTGAGAGGTGACTATGCGGCTAGCTGGCGAAGGAAGAGCGTCATCCCAGGTGACATGTCATCCCCCCTGAACAGCACACCAGAAATTAAGCCATGACACAAAGCTTAAATAGCCAATTGTTGTCATAGATCATCTTGTCTATGTTGTGACATAGAAGCTGGTCAAGGAAGGTCATGTTTCAGGGATCATCTCATACCTGAGTGGGCTCTATAATCCAGAGGAAAGCAGCTCTATATACTCTTTTCCACACCCAGGGGAAATTACTGTGTAGTCGTTACTTTGCCATTGGTAAATGACCCGTGTCATATTTGTGCTTGCTGGCGAGTGACTTCCAGTGCAGGCAGCATGTGCGGATTCTGTCGCCCAGATGAGCAGCTTACTGTGTGTCTCTCACTGTGACTGCCTGAGACACCTATGTTCAGTGTGACTGACTTGTTAGGTCACCTATTACAAGAATATGTTTGGTGTGGTATTGTTGTGTGGTTTGGTGTATGCTTTGCATGTAGATTTTGTAAGGTGTGTGCTTTGGGTGGCCTGCTTTGTGACTGCTTGGTTGGTTGGGTGCCTGCTTGCTCAGCCTCCCTTGTTTGTGTCTGTGTTTGAATTATGCTTGTGATATTGATGTGATAGGCTTTATGATGTGTTTTTTGTGGTGTGCTTTAAATGTTGCTTCTGCGCATTTATCAAGACCAAATGACATTCTTATACCATCTGAAAAAGTTTTGACTACTTGCAGTTGTGCTTTCAGTTCCTCATCTGATGAGGTATACAATTTTAAATCATCGACAAAGAGAATATGAGAAGGCTTTAGACTTTGTTATTTTCTATGGGCCAAATTATAGCCATGGCCTAATCTGTTAAGTAGACAGCTTAATGGGTTAAGGGCACGACAGAATAGCAGCGGTGACAGGGAGTCATCCTGAAATATCCCCCTTTGAATTTTATCCCTGGAATAATAATTTGCCCTTTATCATGGCTTAATTGCAAAGTGGTCTGCTACTGTTTCATGCTCACTGTAATATAGTCGATCAGTGTCAGGTGTATCTTATACATTTTTAAGCACTCTTTTATCCATGAATGTGGGATACTATCAAATGCTTTTTTGTAGTCAATCCATGCCATACTTAGATTCTTCCCCTTTTTACAGTTCTCCACTATGACTTAAACAACAAATGATCCTTTCTTTCATATGACTTTCTTTTATTGCCCTTTTGTTCTATTGCCATAACTGAGTTTTCTTCTAAATGACTATAAACTCTGTCGGCATCAATTCCCATGTATAGTTTCTAAATTGTCGGAAGGCAAGTTATTGGTCTATAATTTTTAGGGTAGCTTGCAGGTTCACTCTTAAGTAGGAGCATTGTTTTTCCTGTTGTTAACCAGGTTGGTGCCTGTTCAGGGAGTGCATATAAATAGTTCTTACTCATGGCTAAATCTTCATGCAAAGATGTTAATACTTTTAATCAGAAGTTAGGTACTGCATCTGGGCCTGGGGTTTTCCAGTTGGAGGCTTTTCCTAACTTTGTTTCAATTTCTTTGGCTGTTACTTCATCCCATTTCATATCCTGTACCTTTAAACTTCTTATTCTTTCTTTTACTTCTTCTGTCCACTTAGCATCTTTATTATGTTCCACAGGATCTTCATAAATATTTCTCCAAAATGTATCTATTTCTTCTTTTTTTGGTTGTCTTTCAGTTCCTTTTACCTTGTTTCCCAATTCTCTATAAAAGTTTTTGGGTCATCAGTAAATTGCTTATTTTGTACTCTTCCTTTATATTTATCTGTGTATCTCCTAAGTTTTTCTGCCTGTGCTGATATTTTTAGTTTATTATTTGTGATAAAGCATGATAAATCCTGATCCATTATAATACTGCACATTGCTTTTATCATGTCTAGCTTTGTAAGTGTTTTTGTTGATCTGTTCCCTCTTCTATACTCTTCTAACAGTGACACTTCTTGTCTTAATCGCTTTATAGTTTTCTCTATTCGATATTTCCATGATGGTATTCGATTTCTCCCCTTCCTTTCCCTTACTATCCTGTGTTCTTGTGGTAGAGCTTTATCAGTTATTAATTTAGCTGCACAGTAATATATCCTGTTTACTTCTGTTATATCACATGGATCTCTATGGACAGTCCTAATTACTGTGTTCATTTGTTTTATCAGACTTCTAACTTTTTGTTTTTTATTGACCTTCTGCAGTCTATTTCTTTCATTGATCTTAATATGTCTATCTCTATTAAATCAAGCAACTCTATTCTTAGCTCGTTTTCTTCTAAACTGAGGACACATTTTTTGTTTTCCGTTTCCTGTGGGCATTCTATAGAAAGTTCTATAACATCTTCCTGTGACACATTCTCTTCAATTTCATCCTGTGTCATCCGTTGCTCTGTCATATGGCAACTCACTGGCCCATCACTCCTCAACACTGATTGCAACAGAAACGCCACAGTTTTCTGTTCCATCCTTTGCTGTCCAGCTTCAAGTGAACATTTATACTGGTTTCCTGTGAAAGGCTCCAGAATATCTTCATATGGTAACTGACCAATTGCTTCTTGTTCCATTGGTTTCCCCTTAATTTGGATGTCTGTTGGTCTATCCTGCTGTGGTGCTTTCTTTTTTTTTTTTTTTTTTTTTTTTTTGCCATCTTCTCACACTTTAATGAAACTTTTATAAATATTCTTTTTTTTTTAAAACAAGTTTATTGTTTTAACATATAAGAGAAATATCATAACAATTTTATACAAATAATTAAAAATAGGTATTATTATAATATTCAACAAAACAACTAAAGTATTTACAAAGACATCCACTACAATCAGATCAATTAATTAAACTAAAATACTGCTGTGGTGCTTTCTGAATTAGGTTTTCTACACTGAATCCTTGACTTCGCAGGTACTCCATAACCTCAGTTTTTATTTCTTTAACTTCTCCATTACTAATCTCCTTTTCTACTGTTCCTCTTTGTCTTCTTATTTTTTGTACTGTAAAGTTTTCCATGTCTGGATTCCTTTGCCTGTATTTCTCTCAAATATCTTTGGTGCTGCTCTTTTTGTTCTGGTTAGTTTTGCTGTCTCCTTCGTATAAATATTACACCATATTAAATCTCTTTTTCTTTCCCATGTCCATATTTCTTCTTTAGATGTCTCCTGATCTTCCTGTTTCTCCTTACTTTGGGGACTCGTTCCCATCATGCTGTGATGTAACCTGTGTTAGACTTTCTATATCAAATCCTTCACTTTGCAGGCTCTCCATAACTTCAACTTCTATTTTTTTTAACTTCTACTTTACTAATCTTTTTTTCTACATTCCCTCTTTGTGATATTATTTTTTTATTGTGAAATTTTCCATATCTGAATGCCTTTGCCTATATTTCTCTTTGAATATCTTTGGGGCTGTCTTTTTTGTATTGATTAATTTGCCCTTCAACTTTGCATAGATATTACACCATATCAAATCTCTTTCCCAAATCTATAGCTCTTTTTATAAACTTTTCAAAATCTCTAGGTTTTGTTGTTTATATTTTTGCACTTCCTCAGATGCTTCTTTTTCCAAACAGATCAAAGTTTATTGGTCTATATAATGTTTTTTCACAAATCTGTTGTATTAATGAACACAAACTTTTATTTGAAGCTTCCGACAGTTTCTCTTGTGTAAGTATTTTTCTTTCCTCTAATTTCTCTCTTCGCCTTTTTGCATATCTATTAATCGGGATTTTTGCATAATACTAACAATACATAATGTCTTTCTTATCCTTAATAGTCCACTCTATCATCTTTATGGCACTTCTTTGGCCAATCAGTTTTTTGTGTTTTTTTTGTGGACTGCTACTTCCTTCTACAATGGAGGGGGGCATCCTCCCCCTGGACCTGGCCTGGCCCCACTGTAGGAATGTTTCCGTATTTTGAGGATTGTACACTGTCATTTTTTCCAGTCCTGGCACCAGTCTGCTTTCCAGGATTGGGCACTTTTTAATCCTGGGTTTTGTGCACCCAGCTATCTTTTTCAAATTTTGACTACTTCAGTCCATGATATACACTATATAAAATACAGTCTATATATCTGTGTTGTTTTGGTAAGATTTTTGAAAAACAAGGTCCACCTCATGAAGGTACTCACCAATACCTGAGGATGAATTCCACTTATCTCTTCATTCTGGCTCAGTATAGGTGACTCCATTTACAATGAGCTTTGCATACAATTGTGTACTACCTTTGAGGTTGCGGATATAGCTAAAAAAATGCCTTGTGGTTGTCCTTGGCCTGGGAGGCCAATTTTACCTCATATTTGTCTTTGGTAGACTTTATTTGTCCTCTGAGTTGTTCGTTTAGTTTTCCTGCTGGGTGCTGCACTTCCTAATTTTTGCCATGATTTTCTTCCTTCTGTTATACAGCCTATTGATTTTGTGATTCCAGTAGGGCGGCTTGTTTTTTGAGTTAGTTCTATACTTCTTTCCTGTGGGTACATCAGCCTCTATGCAACTATTAAAATGCTTGGATAGGGTTTCTGTGAATAGTTCTGCATAGGCAGTAGTGTTATCAGTGTTTATGGGGGCTTGGAATTCTGCTTAATAGCAGGAAGTTAGCCTTACCGTACTTCCTAAATATTTCAGGTTTAGCTGGGGTTCCAAGTTTTATTTTTACTTCAAAGGACAGCATTCTGTGGTCTGACCTTACCAGGGAAGCAGTCTCCCATATTAGTGAGGACCAGATCCAGTATGGATGCACCCCTGGTTGGTGTATTGACTATCTGGTCCAGGGTGTTTGTCTTTACAAAATCCAGGGATACTTTTGGTGTCATATAGGATTCGCAGTTAATAGTGGGATAATTAAAATTGCCCATGAATATGGTATTGGGTTGGATGGTGAGTGTTTCCAATAAGTTCAAATATATGGTACGGGTTTGCTGGGTCATAGAAGGGGATCTATAGTTTGCAAGGAAGTGTTACTGGATATTGCCTATGGTTTTTTGAACATGGAGAAGCTCAAGTGCATTGTCCTGTTTGACCAGCCGTGAGGTATATTTGTTTCTGATGAAAATCGAGACACCTCCACCTTTAGTCGCTGTCTGTGTAGTAGATGGTCTAAATGTGTGGAAGTCATTATAACCTTGCACTATCAGTGTGCTGTCTGTGACTTTAAGCTATGAGTCAGTGACTGTACAGATGTCAGCATTCTCTATGGTGAAGACAGCTTCAAGGCAGTGGAGTTCTTTTAGACTCCTAGCAATGAAAGTAAAACCTTTAGATTTTCTTGGTTTTGACTTGCTATGTCAGAAATACTTTCATTTTGGCATTGCCTAAAAAAGGCAGTATGGGGGAAGACAATGTTTTAGCTAACCGGGTTAGTCCAACTGGGCTGGTGGCCCATTTTCAGTGGAGACCCGAGAAAAAAAGCTCCACACACAAAGATAACAATAACAACGTTACATTCAAGTAATAAGAATACGAATACATTCATGCCGTAATGGACAGTTAAGAAACACGTACATAGTAAGATGAATGGGTCTACTTCAATTCACTGAAACTCATTTCACTGAAACTCATTTGACTGAGCACACTTGACTGAAAGCTCACTTCACTGAATGCTCATTTCGTTGAAAGGTATATGAACTTTTACCCATTGTAGTGCGATCCTGCAGTTAGTACATATAGTAAGGGGGGTGTATATACAATTTAAACCATACACATGGATACTTACAACTCCAATGAATAACTCTTTTTTGAAGACAATATATACCCAAACTATGTGGGGGGGCTACACCTCCAAACCCCCAGTATGAGGGGCTGTTCCCCCCACACTCCCCTTACTAACTTACTTACTAACTCCAGGATCGCACTACAATGGGAACATGGCATATACCTTTCAATGAAATGAGTTTCAGTCAAATTAGCTATCAGTGAAGTGTAGTAGACTCAGATGAATACATAACTACATATATGCATGCAATAATGTAAATTAACAAATGATAATTTAGCATAAATAACAGTTACAAAATGAGGATTTGCAAATAGGTCATCAGAAGGAAGAAAATAAGCCCCATAAACATCTAAATAACTTACTCAAGTTGGTAGAGAGGGAGAAAAGAGTAGAAGGGCACAAATAAAGGGGGGGGTGTATCGGAGAGTCAAGAGAGTGAAGACAACAGTCATAAGAAGAGAGGAGAGGGGTGGGGAGTATAGTTGGTAAGGAATAGGAGTTGGGGTTTAAGTATTGAGTTGCTCAGTGGCGTAGCTAAGATACAAGAACATTAGTTATATAAAGATATATTACAGTAAAGAGAGAAAAAATAGTTATAGTCTGATTAGTGGGGAAGTACATGTTAGGTAAGATGGCGACAGGTGCAGCAGGGAGTGTTTGTAAGGCGGATTTTCAATTCTCTTTTGAATGGATCAGAGATTGGATAGTGCATAGATTAGTTGGGAGTTTGTTCCAAGTTTGAGCTAAGGAACATTTATAAAGTGATCTATCTATTGCTTTGTTAGGTCTGCAGGCATCACGTAGCATCTGGTCAGCACTATGGAGAGACTGAGAAGGTTTGTAAAGGGATAGGAGAGTAGACAGAGAGGGACAGTCTGCGGGTTTGTAAAGAAGGGAATGTGTCATCTGTAGCTGTAAAAGCTGGCGTAGTTGAGAGAATTCAAGCCACTGCAATTGTTTAAGGGCAAGGCAGTGATGGGATTTGTAAGGGGAGTTACAGGCAAATCTATATATCTGGTCATAAGTTTGGTTAAAAGATTAGCTTGTAGGTGGGTAAATATGGGGGAAGCATAGAGTAGGCAGGGGATGAAGTAGGCTTGAGCAAGTGAGGTTCTAGTGGTGATAGATAAGAATTTGTTTATTTCTATACAATAAATCAAGTTTTTGATTGTTTTTTTTTTTTTTTTTATGGATTGTTGGATATGGTGATCAAATTTCAGTTGATCGGCAGTTGTAATTCCTAGAAGTTTGGTATGGGAGTCAGCATGAATGATGGTGCTGTCTGGGGAAGAGAGACTGAAGGAGGTTTTATGGTGGGACATGGATTTTGGAAGGAGAAGAAGAAGGTTAGTTTACTTTGGGTTAAGGATGAGTTGGTTATTGATTCACCAGTGTTCAATGGTGTTAAAGGTGTGAGGGAGTGAAGTTCATTAGGGCTGTCGGAGAGGGTAATTAGAGTCGTCGGCATACTGGATCAGTGAAGAGATACAGCCGGAGGAGCAAAGATTGTTAGTAAAAATATTAAAGAGATGTAGTTCATCTAGGAGATCTTTGGGGTTTAGGAAGGTTACATTTAAGTGCAGCAGCATATGTGGGTCTACGTGTCTGCTCTGAGTTGTGTGTAATCTGTGCAGCATGTGTACCGACAGCCTTATTGACATTCGGAGTGCTTTTATGTGAGAGCTTTGCCTCCAGTGACATTGTGTGAGTACACTTCTCACATAACATATCAGTTTGTTTGAGAATTAACTGGTTGTCAGTAAACATGAGACAATTTCTTCATTGCCTCAGGATGCTCATATCCACCCAGATGGTAAAGGTGATAGTGGAAAAGTTCATATCCGTGGCATCCAACCCTTTTTTATTGATTAGAGAGTTGGAGTGAGAATATAAAGCAATGTCAGGAGTATCTGGTTTGCAGCTCTGGAGACAGTGCTTGTCATTGCAAACTAGTTATCCTGTGTGCAACTAGGTATTGGTGAAATTTCAATTGGGCTTTTACAGGAAAAATGTCTCTCAAGGTGCCGGTGTCTATACAGGGCACTGCCAAATACTTGAGGGGAAACTAATAAGCAGACCCTGATAGATTATGGACAAATCAAGCAGTACTTACTGAAAAGAAAGAATTGTCAAAAATTATGAAAAGAGAAAAGTCACAAGAATGGCTACTGCCTGGCTACTAATGGTGCTAGTCTCACCACAGCTACACTTCGCTGGGATACAAGGCTCCTTTGTTTCTTCTCTCACCAAAAGCAAAACATTAGCACCCATCCCAAGATGAGAAGTAGGCCACAGCCTGTTTGGTGATCCACAGTCATGTCACAGATGATGCAAGGGTTGGTAAGCTTGTTGTAGCCTTTTCCTGGTCGATGCCTTGAATAGCAAACAGACCAATCAGGATCATCAAGCACAGACACTCACTGCCCATCCAGAAACAGTCAGGAATCAATGCACTCTGCTCCTTCTATCACCAGGAGCAAAACAGAAGCACTAATCCCAAGATGACTACTGACAGGCAGAATGTGGGTTCTCCGATAATTGGTGGTCTTGGAGTAGATGCTGCAGATTCTGAAGGTAAGATGGAAAACAGGTTAATACCCAAAGAGCTTAATAATTCCCATGTTCACTACGCGGTTAGATATGGAGGGGGCAACTAAGCTTTAGCGATCTAAGTGGAGAGCCACTAATTTTAAAATTTGAAGATAGATTGAAAGGGTTGGCACTTTGTATTCTGGTTCTATGGAAGACAGTAGGATGGCCAATACATTTAAACAGTTGAAGGGAGATTTCACAAAATGATAATTTTGTACTTATTCACAACAACCAATTACAGGGGAGTGGGAAGGAGATATGTGGTTAATTACCATAAGCGGCAGGCAACTAGAAAGACAGTTTAGTTTAAAAACACAACAATGTCAGGGTATGAAAAAAAAAAGATAATTTCTGTGTGACTCGCATGAGTCATAGCTGTAGTTTCTTTCCTATTTTTAATATGCAATTAAAAACAGAATACAAGAAAAACACAGTGTAAAGAAAACAAATCACAGTATACAAAACAGAAAAAGGCAATAAAGTAAATACAAAGTACAAGAAATCAAAAGCAAACTAACCTTTCCCTCACAGCAAGTTGTGGCAAAGTCTGGGTGAGCCTTTCCAATAAAGTTCCCTCATTGTAAACTAGCACAGTTTATAGCTGTATCTTTGACTCTTTACTTTAGAAACTGGCATCTTAACTGCTCTTGTCTTACCACATTTCTCTTTTAGGTTACTTCAAGCTGCAGTTTGGGTTCTTCTTTTACAGAACAGAACAAGACATTACACAACTACCACCGAACAAGACATTACGCATCGACCACCGAACTCCATGTTTACAACATTCTTCTTTTCTATTTTAACTCACACAAGACATATAAAGTTGAAAATGCAAGATAACTCTGCTGTATGTCTTTATTGTTATTTGGTAACTGAGGTAGTAGTTCATGTTAAATAACTCATTAGCAAGGCTTGCATCTTCTCAGGGAATTGTTTTTAAAAGCAACTGCATCTGTTCAAGCTAAGGGAACATCCGTGACTGCCTCCCTCCCTCACTTTAATAGTTTCTCTAATATTAGACATTTTAGTTTGGGCTAGAAATGGATTTGCATGTCCCCAACTAATAACTAAGCATTTTTAATTTCTAATTAACAATATATATGATTTTTAAATGGATGTCTTTACCATTACTTATGCTAAAGTCACCTGCATAGACTGATTGTCTCCTGCTACTGTGATTGTTTACCTCTGCCATTTACAGGGGGTTCTTGCTATTCTGTGTAATTTTATTCTATTTATTACCTTTCCCCTCACCATCCTTGCAATAATAGATAGGTCCAGTCAATGTCTTTGCATATCTTTACAGCTAGCAACCTGGGATTACAGTATTCCCTTTATTCAAATTCGGTATGTTCGCTATTTCTGTGGCAGTCACATATTTCCTGTGGTGCAGTAGATTATTGCTGTTGTAATTCCAGCTTCAAATACTGACTCTTATTTTTATATAATGTCCATGAATGTTTATTTATTTAGTTTAAGGGTAGTTGTGTTTAGTAATCAGATTGCTGTATGTCTTACCTGCATGTATACTGACTGTTATTTTTATGTAATGTCTGCGAATGTTTATTTATTTAGTTTGAGGGTCATTGTGTTTAGTAATCAGATTGCTGTATGTCTTACCTGCATGTATACTGACTGTTATTTTTATGTAATGTCCACGGATGTTTATTTATTTAGTTTGAGGGTCATTGTGTTTAGTAATCAGATTGCTGTATGTCTTACCTGCAGGTATACTGACTATTTGTATGTAATGTCCATGAAGGTTTATTTATTTAGTTTGAGGGTCATTGTGTTTAGTAATCAGATTGCTGTATGTCTTACCTGCATGTATACTGACTGTTATTTTTATGTAATGTCCGCAAATGTTTATTTATTTAGTTTGAGGGTCGTTGTGTTTAGTAATCAGATTGCTGTATGTCTTACCTGCATGTATACTGACTGTTATTTTTATGTAATGTCCATGAATGTTTATTTATTTAGTTTGAGGGTCGTTGTGTTTAGTAATCAGATTGCTGTATGTCTTACCTGCATGTATACTGACTGTTATTTTTATGTAATGTCTGCGAATGTTTATTTATTTAGTTTGAGGGTCGTTGTGTTTAGTAATCAGATTGCTGTATGTTTTACCTGCATGTATACTGACTGTTATTTTATGTAATGTCCACGAATGTTTATTTATTTAGTTTGAGGGTTATTGTGTTTAGTAATTAGATTGCTGTATGTTTTACCTGCATGTATACTGACTGTTATTTTATGTAATGTCCACGAATGTTTATTTATTTAGTTTGAGACTCGTTGTGTTTAGTAATCAGATTGCTGTATGTCTTACCTGCATGTATACTGACTGTTATTTTTATGTAATGTCCATGAATGTTTATTTATTTAGTTTAAGGGTCATTGTGTTTAGTAATCAGATTGCTGTACGTCTTACCTGCATGTATACTGACTGTTATTTTTATGTAATGTCTGCGAATGTTTATTTATTTAGTTTGAGGGTCATTGTGTTTAGTAATCAGATTGCTGTATGTCTTACCTGCATGTATACTGACTGTTATTTTTATGTAATGTCCGCAAATGTTTATTTATTTAGTTAGAGGGTCATTGTGTTTAGTAATCAGATTGCTGTATGTTTTACCTGCATGTATACTGACTGTTATTTTATGTAATGTCCACGAATGTTTATTTATTTAGTTTGAGGGTTATTGTGTTTAGTAATCAGATTGCTGTATGTCTTACCTGCATGTATACTGACTGTTATTTTTATGTAATGTCCACGAATGTTTATTTATTTAGTTTGAGGGTCATTGTGTTTAGTAATCAGATTGCTGTATGTCTTACCTGCATGTATACTGACTGTTATTTTT
>NC_056740.1:483196237-483216116 GCF_019279795.1 Protopterus annectens
TTAGCGTAAATGCTGGCAACCACTGTTTCACCACATCACAATCAAGTTCATCAATTTGTTTTTCCAAGGCATTGTGTATTACATCAGCATTGCAGTTTGTCTTCAGAATATTACTATTTTTTTCAACAGCTCAGTAAACACAGACTTGCTTTGCACCATAGTTCACACACACTTGCATTATCAGCTGAATAAGACATGCATGCAATATCAAGGCCATTATCTGAAAGAATTTTTAACTAGTATGTTCACGAGTGAAGAGGTAGAATGCTCAAAAAGTCTAAAAGCTTTTGCTTAAACCAGTTTCAACAGTAAAATACTGAATGCAGACAGGTGGAAACATTTTTCTGTTCTTGAGATTAGATGTAATCCGCTGACACAGAATAGTGAATAGAATTGTCACCAGTAATGTCTTTCATAATGGACTCCTACTGACTTTTAGGCGGTTGATGTCAGTCACCAGTGCTTGCGTGCGACCTCACGTCTTTTGGCAGTAGCCGAGTCTTGATATAACAAGTGGTCCAGTTTAGCACCACAGTCAGCAGCGTTGTAGATGTGGTGACGTACAGTGTGATAAACACGCACAAGTTCTGCAACAGTTGCCTGCTTGTCAATTCCTGTTATTGTCGTTGACTTCTTGAAAAAAAAAAGTCAGTGGCAGCAGTGTTTGCAGCAATTTGAGCTTTCTGATGACTTTTCAGATCACCTTTGCCACCATAAGCAACCAAAACCTCCTTCTTACACAATGTGCATCGAGCTGTGAAGACATTGCTGTGAACTTTTTCACACCAGGAAAATTCTGTCTGCCATTTTTTTTTTTTTTTTCAATACTCATTTTTATTGTTTTGCCAAACCATTATACATTTCACACACTATTTACATTATGTACAATATTGCTTCCAATGTTTTAGTTCCATTTTGAATTTCCCTATAATACATTAAGAATAAATATCATTTTAACCAAGTACAGGAAATTAAAATCACAAAAAATTAAACATAAAAGCATCTACAATAGACAATTATAAACCAACTCAAGCCAATAACTTGTATTATTTCTACATTTTCTATCTAATCCAAGAATGTGTTGGTACACATACAGAATGTCCTGACGGAAAGTGGATAGGAACCGCTATGCCAAAATAATATTAAAGATTTGTTCCCAAATTTTTGTGCTGTTTATACTTTTCTTATTATTTCTAATTAACAATTTGTGCGCTAATATATGCTTAATCGCTAACAGCCTGAAATTTTGCCACGACACCTGTGTTGGGTTCAACCAATTTGTGGCTATATATAATTTCATTAGTAAACTAATATTCATAATTACAATCGTTTTTGATTTGTCCAAATTCTCTGGTGGAATATGTAAAAACAGAAATTCGCAGGAGAGTGTTGAGTCTTGGTAACCCATCTTTTGTAGTTGTTGTAACTTTAAAGAATTCCATAATTTATAAATGCACTTGCAACTCCAGAACATGTGTAACAGGTCTGCTGTCTGATCTACACACTGTGGACATTTAGGTGACTTTTTTGAATCAAATTTATGAAGTGTAAGATGGGTATAATATGCATTGTTAAATATCATCAATTGAGTAAAGACCAGTTTTTGAAGTGATACGGATTTTAATGTTAAGTTAAACGCCTACTATTTTACTGTCGCCTAGGGATGGCAATTTCTCTCCAGTATTTGGATAACAGAATATGATTATTATATTTTCTCTCTTGCCATTTATACGCTGAGGATATATATTTTCTATCTTGTTGCACAAGTTTCCCACAGATGACCTGAAATAACTAGTTCCTCTTTTTTTATTTCAGAACTGGTAAAATATTTTATGGCCAAATCTTTTTAACTGCCTCATTATAATTAAATAAGAGATGGAAGATTCATCTCTTTTAAGATATCATGTACCGCTACTCCTAGGAAGGGGTATAAATCCCTTACAGTTAATTCCTTAATAAATGGATATTTCTTTAAGTCTATCAGTTGATTACCAATAGTTATATTAGATTTCCATCAAACGTTGAAACATCATCATATATTTTAAAAGGTTCAAGGAGGCAAACAGAGTTTGAGTCGCCACTGCCCATACCTTTGATGTGTTCCATTAACTCATATTTACTCAATGTTTTTATATTCAAAAATGGTACAGCTTTAACATTAATTCTCTTCCCTTTTATATGTTTATAATATAGCAGTACCCATTTGGGTATCCATTTTCTATTTTCACTATCCAAGTAAGACACCCTTAAAATCCTATTGGCCTGAATCACTGTATAATACATCTCAAAATCTGGTAAATCCA
This sequence comes from Protopterus annectens, assembly GCF_019279795.1. Taxonomy (NCBI): domain Eukaryota; kingdom Metazoa; phylum Chordata; order Ceratodontiformes; family Protopteridae; genus Protopterus; species Protopterus annectens. Next base: position 483,198,541 of record NC_056740.1, read on the forward strand.
ACCCCCTCGCTTTTAGGAGCCATCAGTTTTCATAGGATATTCTCGCTTTTCTGGGTTCCCACAGAAATTTCCCCCTATCTGGAAATTGCTTGAAAAAGGATTTACGTGATTTTAAGTTGTGCTGCTCTAAAAATATATAGCATTCTGGGAGAACGTTTCATTTTATTATCGCTGCTCTGCCATCATCGGTAGCTTCAACTTACTCCATCTTTTCAAATCCATTGTTATTTGGTCTCCAGTTGCCTTAATATTGTTGATAAAAATTCTCTATTTTCAGTTGAAAAGTCAATCCCCAAATATTTTATTCTTTCTTCTGTCCTTATTCGTCTATCAATGGTAGCATTGAAAAAGGTGTAGGTGTCTTTAGAGGAATATTTTGTTTTTTTAAAATTCTAGTCTGTAATTAGCAATTTTCTCAAAGGTTTGTATTGCTGTTAGTATTTTTCCGTATCCCACAATCGTGTGGTACTGTATATATTTAAATCATCTGCAAAAGCAGCCATCCTAACCTTTATCCCAAGAAGTACAGGAGAATTATAAAAAACTTTTTGTTTCATATGAAGAAATAAAGGTTCCAAATACAGATTAAACAGTATGGGAGACAATGGGCACCCCTGTCGAGTTCCATTTTTAATTTTAATCCTTTTGGAACATTCATGATTTATATATAAACTAGTGTATGCATTCTTGTATAAATTTCTTAACATAGAAATAAAAAGCTGAGGTATATGTATTGTCTGTAGTCTGTCTCCCATCTATAAACCCCGCCTGTTCTTCTGATATTATCAAGTTTATTATTTTTTTTAATCTACTAGCTAGAATAGATGTCATGATTTTCATATCAATATTCAACAATGATATGGGCCTATAATTGTCTGGATTTTTGGGATCACTATTCTCTTTCAATAACAGAATTGTTCTTGAGGCATTAAAATGAAGATCATTGCTGCCATTCGAAATGATATAATTAAAGGTCTGTGAAAGTACGGTGCTCAGAATCCCACTAAAAGATTTATAAAATTCAGAGGTCATACCATCTGGTCCTGGGGCTTTATGTGGCTTTAGTTTCTTAATTGCCTCTAGAACTTCATCAACTGTAATCAGTGCAGTCAATTCTCCCTGAGAATCCTCGTCAATCTTGGGAAAATTAATTTCTGTAAGAACTCTTTTCTCTCTTCATCATGCCCATGAGTTTGTTGCTCACCATATATCTGATTAAAATTGATTCAAAAATCTTCATGACATCTGACTTATCAGTATATAACGTATTGTTATGATTTATTTCGGTAATTAATCGTCGATTGATTCCTGATTAATAATACGGGCTAATGCTTTCGAGGAGTTTGAATGTGATTTGCATATTTAACTAAACTTCTTTGTTCGTACAGTGTCAATTTTCTGTTATGCATAAGAAACAGCTCTTTCTGACATCTTAACAACTCAGTTTCTGTTTGCTCAGTGTAGTTACTCATCAGCTCCTGGTCCAATAATTGTACTTTAGTTTCCAGATCCAGTTGTTCTTTATTTTGGAGTTTTTTATAATAAGTGGCTTTCTGAATAAATAATCCTCTTAACAAAGTTTTAGTTGTAGCCCATTCTATATCTAATGGATGTTCATTACGGGTATATTGTATACTAATTGTTTAAGTATCTCCTTAACTTCCTGTACTATATCTTCTTTGGTTAATAGGTATGGGTTTAAGGACCAATTATATCCACCATGATTTTAGTATTCAAAATATCGGTCTTTAAAGTTAAAGTTATTTTAGAATGGTCTGAGAGCTGTCTAGCTTGATTAGAAACACTAGGGTCAAGTGAAATGAACACTTCTGGAATTAAAAAATATCAATTCTTGACCACATTTAATGGCAGGTAGAATAGAAAGTAAAGTTTTCTGCCTTTGCTTGTATGTGTTTGTGTTTAAAAGGGTCATATAGTTTGAAATCCGCTTTCAGTTCTTTCAACGCTACCATTGCCTGCTTATTAAAAGCAGTCTAAGCTCCCAACTTATCAGTTTTAGAATCTTGTTAAGCATTCCAATCCCCATCACTATGTGACACTTCTTATATGACAGTAGAATAGAGTATATTAACCCTCTATAATGATGTTTGTTCACATTTGGGGCATAAACACATAAAAAGTACTATCGGCTTATCGAAACTTTCAGTTTTGAGAACCACCAAACACCATCTGCCTTCTTTATCTATTTTGTCCTCCAAAATTTCTCCTTGAAACTGATTCTTGATTATAATTGCCACCCCAGCACTATTCGTAGTCCCTTCCGCCTTTACAACCTTCCTAATCCATTTCTTGTCCTTCATTGTTTCCCACTGGTCATTAGTCAAATGTGTTTCTTGTAATAGAATAAAACCTGCTTTTGATTTAAAAACAAATGCAGAAACAGCTTTCTTTTTTTTTTCATGTTCTGGAGTCCTTTAACATTCCAGGAATCTATTATCCACATTCTAAACTATGAATTGATGAATAATGGTATCTATTTTTTGTTTTCCACCTTAAATTGACAAGTGTTGGTATTACGTGAATTTTTTGGAAGCAAAACAGCCATCCCATCCCTACCCAGTGCCTATCCACTATTCCTCCGGACCAGGATGAACATAGGTTTTTCACATTGGATAACATTCCCCAAGTAGCTAAACTACTAATTCTATTAACTAACAATAAAATAGCATGCAAAAAACCTACACCAACTATATCTACGTCTACAAAGTCTAACCCAGACATTCCCTACTAAACACCGCACTCAAGTAACTACAGCTCTGAACATTTCCCTAATAATGTCTGCCATTTTTGATGAGAGCGGATATCCTCTTTGCTTTCTGTTTAGGTGGAGTGTTTGGTAAATCATTACATTCTCCATCAGTTTCTGCTCTACTCACACTACCTTCAGTTGCATAATAACTTGTATCCATTTCCAAGTTTCTGTTGCTCCTGTTTTAAAACTTTTGTCTAACAATAGATGAGTAGTATCATGTTTTGCATAAAACCTTTATCTAAGATTATATTTAACTGGGTTACAAATACTAAGTATTTTCACACAAGATATTATGGTTTGATTTAATTAATATGTGGTTGTAAGATGTTTTAATATGATTTAACAAGTTGTACATTTTAACATTTAAAATAATTATGTATTTTAACCACACACATTTAATAATCTTTATACGTACGTGGGCACATTGTATGTGTATAGGTGTGTATGAATGCTGAGATGTCTATATAACACATTTAGGTGCACACATAAGCTGCATACAGAGTGGACATATGTGTGTACATATGTACGTATGAGCAGTTATATACGTATGTATATGGATGAAAGCATATAAGGGTGGATATAAATGTGTATGTGTGTTTTATACAGACAAGTGGGTATATGTGCCCAGGTATAAAATAACTTTCTTATATATATTTGGGTGAGCATAAGAATGTCTGTATTGCATATTATATATGTATACACACAAGAATTTGTGCACACGGAAATTGAGTTTAAGTAATTTAATTTTCTTTTAAAGAAAGGATACTATATGTTCTAAAGTTTGACTTGATTTGTTCTGTTGATTTAGGTCCTAATTTTATGTAAAGTAAATAAATATTACGTAAAAGTAAATTTCTTTTAACTTAACAGGTGGTTTTAAAATTGTTCATAATTGTATTTAATTGATCAATTAACTAATGTATATATAAATTAGGGTTGTTGGCTTGTGAATTTGTCTGATGAAGGTGGGACATTGTGCTCACCGAAAGCTTGGTCTTGTACTTTGCTCACGTTATTGCAGAAATTAAACTGATCCTGGGAGTGTTCGCCTGCTTGGTTTTGTTTCTTTCTCTGGTTCGTAGTCTTGGCACGTTTGTAATCCTCTTAACAAAGTTTTAGTTGTAGCCCATTCTATATCTAATGGATGTTCATTACGGGGTATATTGTATACTAATTGTTTAAGTATCTCCTTAACTTCCTGTACTATATCTTCTTTGGTTAATAGGTATGGGTTTAAGGACCAATTATATCCACCATGATTTTTAGTATTCAAAATATCGGTCTTTAAAGTTAAAGTTATTTTAGAATGGTCTGAGAGCTGTCTAGCTTGATTAGAAACACTAGGGTCAAGTGAAATGAACACTTCTGGAATTAAAAAATCAATTTTTGACCACATTTTATGGCAGCCAGAATAGAAAGTAAAGTTTTCTGCCTTTGCTTGTATGTGTTTGTGTTTAAAAGGGTCATATAGTTTGAAATCCATTTTCAGTTCTTTCAACGCTACCATTGCCTGCTTATTAAAAGCAGTCGAAGCTCCCAACTTATCAGTTTTAGAATCTTGGTAAGCATTCCAATCCCCATCACTATGTAACAGTTGTTATATGACTGTAGAATAGAGTAAATTGAAGCTATATAATGATGTTGGTTCACATTCAGGGTATAAACACATAAAAGTACTATCGGCTTATCGAAACTTTCAGTTTGAGAACCACCAAACACCATCTGCCTTCTTTATCTATTTTGTCCTCCAAAATTTCTCTTGAAACTGATTCTGATTATAATTGCCACCCCAGCACTATTCGTAGTCCCTTCCGCCTTTACAACCCTTCCTAATCCATTTCTTGTCCTTCATTGTTTCCCACTGGTCATTAGTCAAATGTGTTTCTTGTAATAGAATAAAACCTGCTTTTGTTTTAAAAACAAATGCAGAAACAGCTTTCTTTTTTCATGTTCTGGAGTCCTTTAACATTCCAGGAATCTATTATCCACATTCTAAACTATGAATTGATGAATAATGGTATCTATTTTTGTTTTCCACCTTAAATTGACAAGTGTTGGTATTACGTGAATTTTTGGAAGCAAAACAGCCATCCCATCCCTACCCAGTGCCTATCCACTATTCCTCCGGACCAGGATGAACATAGGTTTTTCACATTGGATAACATTCCCCAAGTAGCTAAACTACTAATTCTATTAACTAACAATAAAATAGCATGCAAAAAACCTACACCAACTATATCTACGTCTACAAAGTCTAACCCAGACATTCCCTACTAAACACCGCACTCAAGTAACTACAGCTCTGAACATTTCCCTAATAATGTCTGCCATTTTTGATGAGAGCGGATATCCTCTTTGCTTTCTGTTTAGGTGGAGTGTTTGGTAAATCATTACATTCTCCATCAGTTTCTGCTCTACTCACACTACCTTCAGTTGCATAATAACTTGTATCCATTTCCAGTGAACTCACAAGTAGATCAGCTAACAATATCAGATTGCGACTGCTATGCAAAAACGTTGCTTCAGACTACAATATCAGTTTTTAGTAAGGGTGAAGCATCCATTCGACAAAGGGGAAGTTGTGGAAAGTCCCGCACTTCAAGCAAACTCTTTGGTAAGACCCTAATAAGCCTCAGGCTCTTACTTGTGCGGTTCTGCTTTCTAGCCAATGAGCTTTCCCAGGACTGTCTTTCTCCAACAACTGTAAGCTTATTTGCGGCTTCAATTGAATGCCTGCTCAGCCAGACACAACATGACAGTGTAATCTGGGTATAATGTGTTTAGCAAAAGCTTGCATTTGTGTGCCCGAGAGAACATTCAAGTTTTTACAAAGCAGTCTGGTCCAGATCTTACTTTCAGCACACAGTCGAGTCTGCTATCCCCATTGCAAATTCTGATTCCCTATAGGCATTGATAACACACCCTTTTAGAGTACATCTGGAATAACGGTAAATTTTTCAGTCAGCCTCGTTACAATAATTCACACACAGTCACCTGATAACCCAATATATCCTAATAAAACATCTTATTTTGGAAGATAACGATGTAATACACACACACACACACACACAAGCATAATACTGTGGACACGTTTTGGGAAAAAAAAAAACAGTAAAACTGTGCACAAAACCGAATCACCTAGTAGATCAGTCCTGATTTGGAGGCAAAGATTAAAGATCAGTCAAGGTAGCTCTGTACCCCTCGCTATAGCGATTATGAAGGCAATTTTTTCTAACTTAAAAATCTGTGATACAGACAGTTGGTTGTGTAAAAGAATCCTAGCCTTGACAACTTAAAAAAGTGACAAATATGTTTGAATACAAATTACAGTCATGGAAATAAGTAACTTTAGTACAGAAGGTTCAGGTGCAGTCAAAAAAAGAACTGAAGTGCATAATATAGCAATAACCCACGCCTGGGTGTGGGTAATGCTAAATTTACCCACGGTTGGCGTGGTTTGGTCCCGAGGGAAAGCCAATTTAGCATTACCCACACCCAGAAGTGGGTTATTACTATTACTACGACATTATTTCTAAGAAAAGAAACTATTACTTTTCTTAAATAATGGCATAGTATAATGCCTGTTTACTGCCCTTCGCAGATGTCTGGCATCCGCGGCAGTTCTGATGTACCGCGAGCCTGCACAGTACATCAGAGCTTGTGGGCAGCACGAGAGTAAGATCTCCGTTGCTTTAGCAGTTATGTTAAATGAGTTTAACATGGCGAGACAGTTTTTAAAATAAGCAACGGACTCGTTGCTTATTTTAAATGTCTCGCTATGTTAAACTCATTTAACATAATTAAAAAAAAGCAACGGAGATCTTGCTTTCCGCTAGCGAACATCCGCTATAAATGGGTTTAACATAGCAGACAAAGTTTAAAATAAGCAAAGGAGATCTCCGTTGCTTATTTTAAAGCTGTAACGCTAAGATAAACCCATTTAATATAGTAGACAAGCTTTTGAAACCGAAGAGTACTATTGGAAAAAAGTCCGGGCGACCGGACCTTTTTCCGTTAGTATAACTCGATTTACAACGGGCACGCTGGCCAATCAGCGTGCACGTTTTGGGGGGGTCATGGTATAATAATGAAATAATCACTTGCTGACCGTTTCAGTGCTGTCAGAATTACCACTGCTGCAAGTGAGCTTGTGGATGTTTCTTGTAGGCTGAGCATTTTTTGTCTGCAAAAATAAATAAACTGAAGAAAAAAAAAACTATGTAAAAATAACTGAGTCAAATGCAAATCAAGTTTTCCGTGATACATTGTACATTGAAGTGCGAGTGTGACGAGTTTATTTTTTTCCACACCCACGCTGTTCAACTTAAAAATAAAGACTAGTGTTTTCTGCTGTGCACATATGTTTAGCAACTTGGGTGAGGACCTGAGGTTAATGTCTGGCACATTTCCAACCTTAGGACACTCAGTACAAACAGAAGAAAAGAAATTAACTAGTTTTGACACCAGCAAGTTAAAGGAGACACTTGCTTAATATGCTGTATCTTCAACCCACAAGTCCCCTACCTGGCTACCCTTGACCTACTTCTCCAGAAAGCTGTGTTAACCTTATATGCTTTATGTCACACGTATGTATATGTATGACTGTATAGGCAGATCAATGCGTTTATACATTACTACCTTACCTTTCTGCAAATTGAGTGCTCAGTTTCTGTGGTGGACTTCCCATCACTGAGGGTTACAACCAGGAACAGTTACTCTGTACAGGAGCCCCAAGCATCACCACACCACAGAAATATTCTGCTAAATAAACAGTTTCCGGATCTGGATGGTCACAGTGTAGATGTGCTACTGCATCTCAGATTATTACGACTGGGCTGGCTGCCTCTACTCTTTTGCTGGTTTTACATTTTTCTCATGTAAACAGCATTATAAGTGGATAATATAATGTGTTAATTATCGCAGTTATTCATTTCATTGGAACAAGTTAGCAATGCTGCTGACAGGTTGTTGTGCTGGCAAGTAAGAACACCGGCCAGAAGGCCGGGCTCCTCAATGATAGGCTCAGCTGTAATTTTGTAAAGGAACAGCATGCATACATGACGAACAGGCCTGTAGGGCTGTTGGAAAATTGCTGTGGGCATTGAGGTCTAAGGATTTGGGCGAGATGATGTCAGCAGGCATGCACATTTCTGATATTGATACCACTTGACTTACCACACATTACTTCAACAGTGATTATGAGAAAACTTAGTAAGTTATAGTAACTTGTGCTAAGCTGTGTCAAAAAAGTACAGTTGTGTACACGTACCATAAATGTAGATGTTTGAGCGTATTCACTGTTGCAGTCATCACACTTGGGTTATCTGCCTGCAGGTAGCCCTCAGTTGGGCCCGAAGACTTAGTATTTCTGAGTCGGTTGCTGTCACTCCAGGACTGATGCCAGGGGTATAAAAACAGGCAGCTGACACCATTACATCAGTTTTTCTTGCCCTAAATGTCAGGAGCCCCCCAAATAGGGAGCTAAGTTATACTGGGGAAAACACACCAGTAAAAAGTAAATACCAATACCCCTGAAAGGGGTGAGTAGTAGATATAGAGAGGTGTGAGGGAGAGACAAGGGGGCTGGAGGGAGGGAAACCAGGACTGCAACAGTGAATACTCACGAACGTCTACATTTATGGTAAGTACACAACTGTACTATGTTCTTTGCATTTCACTGTTGCAGTCATCACACTTGGGTTGATTCCCAAAGCTGAAGAAGGGTGGAGGCAGTCAAGAAAAGTTGGGGCTGGCTAGTATGCCCTGGAGGACTGCTGTTGCAAAACTCGCCCTGGATTTGGAAAAGATATGCAGGTGGTAATGTTTGGTGAAGGTGTGTACAGAACTCCAGGTAGGAGCTTCCAAGAGGTCCCTGGTAGGGACTCCCCTGAGGAATGCTGTAGAGGTAGAAGCTGCCCTAGTGGAATGTATTCTGACCCCCTGAGGGGGGTTAGTTTCCCATGGTGCTTGCAGAAGAAATGGATGAAGTGTGCTATCCATTTGGAAATTGTTTGTTTTGAAATGGCCTTACCCTTGGCCCCCGGTGCAAAGCTGACTAGTAACTGGTCAAATTTCCTGAAGGGCTTAGTCCTATCAAGGTAGAATCTGAGCTGTCTGTGCATGTCCAAGGAGTGCAGGATTGTTTCCCCTTTATTTTGAGGATTAGGGAAGAATGTTGGCAAATGGATATATTGGTTGAGAACCACACTGGACACCACTTTAGGCATAAAGGAAGGGTTAATCCTGAGGGAAACCCTGTCAGCATGGAATTAAGGGTTCCACAGCCATAAGTGCTTGTAGCTCAGACACTCTTCTAGCTGAAGTGATGGCCAGAAGCAAGGCTGTTTTCCAAAAGAGGAATTTTAACTCTGCTGAAGCTACAGGCTCAAGGGGGGTAAGTGTGAGCTTTTCCAGTACAGAATTAAGGTCCCAAGCAAGGGTGGGTGCTCTCCTTGGTGGCCTTAAGTTGTTTGCCCCTCTCAGGAATTATTTGATAAGAGGGTGAGAGAAAAGAGGTGGATCAGTGCTGTAATGAGCCAAAATGGCAGAGGCATGGATCTTAATGGAGGAGAAGGATAGGCCTCTGTGGAGTAGATCTGCTAAGTAATCCAGGATCAGAGGCACGGAGGGCAGAGTTGTGTCCTCCCCTTTAGACTGAATCCAGGAGCAGTACCTTTTCCACTTATCAGCATAGGATTTCCTTGCACTGGGTCTTCTGGCTTCAAGGATGACGTCCAGCACCTGCTTGCTTAGGCTGGTTACTGGGGGATAATTCAAGCAATAAGCCAGGCTGCAAGATTTAGGGTTTGTAGTTGCGGATGCAAGATTTGTCCCCTGCTGAGGGAGCAGGGTTGGGATCTGGTGTAGGTGCAAGGGTGGCCGGTGACAGGCTGCGCAGGAGTGGGCACCAGTGCTGGCATGGCCAGTCTGGGGCAATCAGAACTGTCCTTGGTCTGTCCTGTCTTATCTTGAGCAATACTCTTGAGAGAAGGGGCAGTGGGGGAAAGGCATAGATTGAGAAACTTACCCACTGGAAGGATAGGGCATCTACTTTCCAGGCCCTGCTGTGGTGTGTCCTGGTGCAGAATTTGCTGAGCTAGTGATTGCAGGGGGAGACAAAGATCCACCTCTGGGGTCCCCCATTTCTGAATCAGAAGGTTGAAGGTGCTGGGCTCTAATTGCAACTCATGTGAGTATAGGAGATTTCTTGTTAAGTCATCTGCCAGTGAGTTTTGTTTGCCTGGCAGGAATTGAGCTTGCAAATGGACCTGCATGTCCAAGGCCATGTTCCACAGAGCCAAGGCTAGCCTGCAGAGTGGGTAAGAGTGGGTTCTCCCCTGCTTGTTGATGTACCACATAACTGTGGTGTTTCTGTTTTTATTAGCAGGTGTCCTGGAGAGAGTACAGATCTGGAAGCTGTTAGAGCGTGCTGCACCGCTAGCATCTCTTTTTGGTTGATGTGCAAATGAATTTGACTTGGGCTCCAGTGGCCCTGAATGCACTTGCTGTCCATGTGTGCATCCCAGGCATAGTCTGATGCATCTGTGGTAAGGGTCTGGGCAGCATGGGGTTGAGTAAAGGGCAGTCCCTTGTTGTGGTTGCATGCTTCTGCCCACCAAAGGAACTCTGTCCTTAGGGTATGATAGGAATGACTGTTTCCAGGTCCTGAGAATGTTGGCACCAAAGACTTTTTAAGTACCATTGAAGTTTCCTCACATGCAGTCTTGCATATGGAATTAGCAGTATACATGAGGCCATGAACCCTAGAACCTGCAGTATTTTTCTTGCAGATAGGTGGGTTCTGGTGGCCATTTGTTTGAAGTAGGCTGTCAGATAGACTTGTTTTCCTGAAGTGAGGAATGCCATCTGGGATGTTGTGTCCCAGCTCTCCCAGGAATACAATCTTTTGACTGGGTACCAGTTTTGATTTCTTTTTGTTGATGGTGTACCCCAGGGAAGTGAGAAGGTTTTTCACAAATGTCAGGTGCTGCAACAGCAATTCCTGACTGTCTGCCTGAATCAGGCAGTCGTCCAAGTACGGGTAAATTTGGATATTTCTCTGCCTGCTGTATGCAATGGCTGGAGTCAGGCATTTTGTGAATACTCTGGGTGCAGTGGATAAGCCAAAGGGACGTACAGAAAACTGTTAGTGCATAGATCTGGCCCTGAAACTTAGACACTTCCTGCATGACTCCCTTATAGGGATGTGCAGATAGCCTCTTTAAATATAGGGTGACTAAACAGGCATCCTTGGCTAGCATATGTAGAAGGTGTTTGCAGGGTAAGCATTTTGAATTTTGGTACCACCAGGAAGGTGTTGAGAATTGAAAGATCCAGGATTGGGCACCAAGATCCCTCTTTTCTGGGTATCAGGAAGAGTCTGGGATATAATCCTTGACCTGTTCCACTGGAACCAGCTGAACAGCTCTGATGGAGAGCAGGGATAGAACTTGGTTTTGAGCCTCTGTCCACTGGTTTGGAGGAAGGTTTGGGAACCCTCTTGGGGTTGGCAGTGAGTGGAAGTAAAATTTGTACCACTGGGATACAATGTTGAGGACCCATCGGTCTTGTGTGATGGACATCGTTTTTTGCATGAAGGGCAAGTTTTCCTCCTAGGGGCACAAGCAATTGGGCAGGGATGGGGAGTGGAGTAGAGAAGTCATTGAGAGTTTTTTCCATAAGGAGGTGGCATACCACTCCCTGCTTTGGGGGGTGGGTGCAGTCCATTGCTTAGATCTCTGCATACCCTGAGACTGTAGTCTGGGTGGTCTGTTTCCCCTGGGTTTGGTTTGAGATGGCCTGGAGGGGGGCTGGAAAGGACCAGTGTTTGGAAGGGCAATGCCTACTGAATCTAGGGGGTTGCACTTGTAAGAATTCTTTAACAGTCTGCATAGACTTAGCTTTTTCTTCCATCTTTTTCAGAACCTCTTCTTCTTTGATGCCAAACAAACTGTCCTTGTTCAAAGGAGCATCTAGTAACTTTGATTTGATATGGTCTGGCAAGGTCTGCTCCTTGAGCAAAGCATGTATTCTCAGTACAGAACCAATGACTGCTGCCTGGCAAGATGCTTCTAGGGCATCAAAGCCACACTGCAAAGTATGCTTGCTGACTTGGCTTGCTGAGTGCATAAGTTCCTGCAATTCCTTATTTTCTACACAGTCTGTAAAGGTTGCCACTTTTTGTTTAATAAGTTCCATAATATGTTGCTAGTACTTCAGCATGTGAAATTGACAATTCAGTGCCCTAATAGCAAGAGTAGCAGAGGTATATACTTTCTTACCCCAACTGTCCAAAGCTCTGGAATCCCTGTCTGAAGGGGTGGGATTCTTGGCTGTAGATGCCTTGATACATTTAGGCTCCTGGAAAATGATCTCTGGGTCAGCAATAAGATTCTTGAAAATAAATTTGTGAGCATCAGGTACTCTGTAGTACCTGTCTGGCTTCCTAGGGGCAGGAGGTAAAGTATCTGAAGTAAGACTGCATTCCATAAAAACATCAACAACCTCCAGGACAGGGGGTATTGTTAAAGGATTGTGCTGTGGCAAATCTAGGAATTCTCTGAGTCTCTTTTTGGACTGAGGATAGTTTTGACATTCCAGGTGGAAATGCTCTCAAAGTATGTAAGGTTTCACGAAAAGAAAAATCCTCTGGAGAGGAGGCAGAGGGAATTAATTCCTCTGCATCTGAATCCTCATAAGCAGATAAGGGCATGTCTTCATCATCAGATACCTCAGAGTCATCAGACTCCTGGTCTGTTGAAGCTACAGGGGACTGGTCTCTTTTCCTCTTAGCAGGGGAAGGCTGACTTCCCCTGATCAGCATAATACGGTCTTCTGCCATTCTAAGCATTTGTCATCATGGCATGGGAGGAGGTGCATGCGCTTTGTTCAGTTTTCTAGGTGTAACGCGACTCTTGGCCTAAGAAACCCGGCATTTTTGATAAAAGGAAGTCGGTTTCAGTTGAACATCGGTAGTGCAAAGAACTGCCTCAGAAGCCGGTGCCTGCACAGCAGCTCCGCATCCATTCAAGGTAGAGACATCCACAGATTCCATAGTCAAGAAGAGTCTTGTGGCATACCGGATGCCTGTGATTCCATAGAAGTGAGCATCAGGGCTGTGAAAGTGCCTCACTAAGTACCGCGAAATGGCGACTAGCTTAGCGGAAGTGTCGGTGGCAGCTTTGGACCTATGTGGTCTGTCTCGGTCTTTATCCTTACATTTTTTCAGAATTTCAGTAGTCGGATGGCTTACCGAAGCCATTTCGGAATATCGAGAGCGAAAGAATTTAGCGACAGTGAGAGCCCGACGATGAATGGTTTTGGGTGTTGAACAAGGCACAAAAACCAACAGTGATGTACGTCGTGGTTCAGCGTAAACAGGTGATGCAGTAAGAATGAAAACCTCTGTGTGGTATTTGCTTTCCACAGGCAAGACAATTGTTAACTTTTTCCTGACATTGGTTAGAGCAAGAAAAAAGGATCCCCAACAAGGTACTTAGCTTTAGAAGTCTTCAGGATTATTCAATTTGTAAACAAAAATTCAGGTAGCAGCTGACCGGCACTTGCAGAGGACCCCAAAACAGAAGCAGTTCGCAAGAAAGACTGATGTAATGGCATTGGCTGCCTGTTTTTATACCCTTGACGTCAGTCCTGGAGCAACAGCAACTGATGCAGAAATACTAAATCTCTGGTATTCGGACTGACTGAGGGCTACCTGCAGGCAGATAACCCAAGAGTGATGACTGCAACAGTGAAACATGAAGAACATCAGGACATATGGCATCCTGGGAAGGTCCTTCCTAGGACACACTCTACACAGATGGCCAAATCCATGACATCCTGGGAAAAACAGGATAGTTGGCAATCGTACTGGTATGACTTGCTAAATATTTGCTAAGGGTGGATGGCACTAGTGCCGGCAGATGACAAGTCCTTAGGCTTCCATTCTGTATTTGCAACACAGTAAACCATTTGAAATTAGTGCAGAAATAAAAAGTGCAACTATTTCACTAGCAGGGAAGTAACTAGGCTACCCATTCGCTTAGTCCTACAACTTAGCTGCTGTTGCTGAGTATGTGCGAATATGAACAACTGTACAAATGTACTTTAACTGACCTCCGGTCTAGTTTAAAATATCAGACTGAAAATGTACATGTTTTGCCAGAAGTTCAGTTACTGAGACTTGGTTCATTAAAATGCTTCGATGATCTGCTAGCTCTACTTGCAAACAGACTTCAGCATTTATTAACGGTTCTCAGGATCTAGGATGTCAGCTGTAGATAGCTGTTGTTGAAAACACGTGCAGCAAAGTCTTAAAATTCCACCGAACAGTTGTTGAAGTGGTACATAAAATCAGTAAAGTAAAACCATCCGTTGCATAAATATCCAATGCAAAAATTAAAGTAAGCGCTTTCATCTGATCTAGTCACAGACTTTTTCAAAACCATAGAAAAGCATTGCATCATGGTATAAATAGTAGCTTAATCAAAATCAATTAACATTTAAAATCAATTAACATTTTAAAGAAACAGATTAAAACTGTGAAGTGAGAATTACACATGCTGTTATATTTATAAAAAAGTGTGTGTTTCATATATGTACTTTGCTTACTAGTTAAATTGTTTTTCAAACCTTACAAAATACCTTTATAACTTAAGTGCCCTTTGTTTCAGTAAAGGCACCAAAGATAAGTGGTCATTGATACCTGGTGGTTGGGTTGCATTTAATGACAACTACCACATCAATTCCCTTCTCGCTAATTCATTACACCAATTCTCCTCCCCTCTCATTGTATCTGACCACTTCTAAAATACCAAACTTGTATCATGTAAAGTTGTCACATTTCAGTGTATGACTGTGCAAAGCATTGTTGTAGTTGTGAGTTTCCATAGCACAACTACGAGTGTTCGTAAATCCTTTTTCTCAGGGGTCTTTCAGTTTTGCCGACGTAAAACATATTACACCTCTAAGAAACACTGACATAAACCAAACCCTTGGTTTGACAGTTCCCCCTCTCCAAGTAAATTGTCTGCTGTGGGTCATCTATCAATATTTCTGTATTTTCCAAAATAATTGAACACTGGTTACATCTACCACATTTTTTGTTCCCCTTTTTTCCTTCATATTTAAAAGGGGATGTTTCATATTGTGTCCTAACTTATATGAAAATTATGGTCCTTTACCAAGGGACTGAATCAGGTCATCGTTACCCTCCAAAATAACCCAGTTTTTATTGAGAATGTCCCTAATCTTGTGACTGAAGGAACCATAATGGGTAACCATGGAATGTGAGTGGAACTAAACCCCAAAAAAGTTTGCTTCTTTCAGGGCTGGGGCACCCCCAACAAAGGGGTATATCTAGTATCCCACCTTCTCAGAATGTTCATACCCAGTTTACTTAGATGTTAACATTACTAGGGATGCACTCCCAACAAAGGGGTATATCTAGTATCCCACCCTCTCAGAATGTTCATACCCAGTTTACTTAGATGTTAACATTACTAGGGATGCACTCCCAAATAAAGGGGTATATCTAGTATCCCACCCTCTCAGAATGTTCATACCCAGTTTACTTAGATGTTAACATTAGGGATGCACCCCCAACAAAGGGGTATATCTAGTATCCCACCCTCTCAGAATGTTCATACCCAGTTTACTTAGATGTTAACATTACTAGGGATGCACTCCCAACAAAGGGGTATATCTAGTATCCCACCCTCTCAGAATGTTCATACCCAGTTTACTTAGATGTTAACATTACTAGGGATGCACTCCCAACAAAGGGGTATATCTAGTATCCCACCCTCTCAGAATGTTCATACCCAGTTTACTTAGATGTTAACATTACTAGGGATGCACCCCCAACAAAGGGGTATATCTAGTATCCCACCCTCTCAGAATGTTCATACCCAGTTTACTTAGATGTTAACATTACTAGGGATGCACTCCAACAAAGGGGCATATCTAGTATCCCACCCTCTCAGAATGTTCATACCAGTTTACTTAGATGTTAACATTACTAGGGATGCACCCCCAACAAAGGGCATATCTAGTATCCCACCCTCTCAGAATGTTCATACCAGTTTACTTAGATGTTAACATTACTAGGATGCACCCCAACAAAGGGGTATATCTAGTATCCCACCCTCTCAGAATGTTCATACCCAGTTTACTTAGATGTTAACATTACTAGGATGCACTCCAACAAAGGGGTATATCTAATATCCCACCCTCTCAGAATGTTCATACCCAGTTTACTTAGATGTTAACATTACTAGGGATGCACCCCCAACAAAGGGGTATATCTAGTATCCCACCCTCTCAGAATGTTCATACCCAGTTTACTTAGATGTTAACATTACTAGGGATGCACCCCCAACAAAGGGGTATATCTAGTATCCCACCCTCTCAGAATGTTCATACCCAGTTTACTTAGATGTTAACATTACTAGGGATGCACCCCAACAAAGGGGTATATCTAGTATCCCACCCTCTCAGAATGTTCATACCAGTTTACTTAGATGTTAACATTACTAGGATGCACCCCAACAAAGGGGTATATCTAGTATCCCACCCTCTCAGAATGTTCATACCCAGTTTACTTAGATGTTAACATTACTAGGGATGCACCCCAACAAAGGGGTATATCTAGTATCCCACCCTCTCAGAATGTTCATACCCAGTTTACTTAGATGTTAACATTACTAGGGATGCACCCCCAACAAAGGGGTATATCTAGTATCCCACCCTCTCAGAATGTTCATACCCAGTTTACTTAGATGTTAACATTACTAGGGATGCACCCCCAACAAAGGGGTATATCTAGTATCCCACCCTCTCAGAATGTTCATACCCAGTTTACTTAGATGTTAACATTACTAGGGATGCAAACATGAACACATTCACATCCAAAGTTTATCAAAAACCGACATACTCAAATAGTTTTTTAAGTCACAAAAGTCATCACCCCTTTTACATCAAGAAGAATCTTGTGAGAAGTCAAATGGTTAGGGGGGGCTCATATGTGTTCAACCCTGGATTGATTGAAGAGGGAACTAGGCCAGTTAATTCAAATGTTTACTGACAGAGGTTACCCAGAGGACTGGGTATGGACATTCTGAGTAGGTGGGGTACTAGATATACCCCTTTGTTGGGGTGCCCCAGCCCCAAAAAAAGCAACCTTTCTCGGAGGTTAGTTCTACTCACATTCCATGGTTACCCATTATGGTTCCTTCAGTCACAAGATTAGGGACATTCTCAATAAAAATGGGGTATTTTGGAGGGTAACGAGGACAGTGCAGTTGTGTACCCTTACCATAAATGTACACAACTTTTATAGATAGCTGGTGACAGTGAATTGAACATCTACATTTAGTAGTAGCATGATTGCCATTGAATACACCCGAACATCTACACTTACCATAGATGTAGATGTGCGAGTGTATTCACTGTCGCAGTCATTGTACCCTTACCATAAATGTAGATGTGTGAGTGTATTCACTGTCGCAGTATACATAAAGTACAACTGTGTACCCTTACCATAAATGTAGATGCTCGAGTGTATTCACTGCTCCAGTATACATGGGAAAGTACAGCTGTGTACCCTACCATAAATGTAGATGTGAGTGTATTGACTGTCTAGTATACATAAAGTACAGTTGTACCCTTACCATAAATGTAGATGTGTGAGTGTATTCACTGTCACAGTATACATAAAGTACAGTTGTGTACCCTTACCATAAATGTAGATGTGCGAGTGTATTCACTGTCACAGTATACATAAAGTACAGTTGTGTACCATAAA